>NC_090650.1:253783756-254083756 GCF_040937935.1 Hyperolius riggenbachi
AACGGGAAAAAAATGCTTTTTATTTCCAATAAAATATTGTTGCCATACATTGTGATAGGGACATAATGTAAATGGTGAAATAACCGGGAGATATGGGCAAATACATGGGTTTTAATTATGGAGGCATGTATTATTTTAAAACTATAATGGCTGAAAACTGAGAAATGTTTAAGTTTTTCTTCTTACTGTTAAAATGCATTTACAGTAAGGTAGCTCTTAGCAAAATGTATCACCCAAAGAAAGCCTAATTGGTGGCGGAAAAAACAAGATATAGATCAGTTCATTGTGATAAGTAGTGATAAAGTTATAGGCTAATGAATGGGAGGTGAACATTGCTCGGATGCATAAAGGGAAAACGACCGAGGGCTTAAGTGGTTAAACACAATAAAATAGTTTGAAATGGCTTACCTCAATGGAGACAGATTCATATAAAATGAACTTTAATAGCACTGGCAACGCGTTTTGTGGGTCCCTGCCCACTTCCTCATGCCAAATCAAATGCCTCACTATGTTGAGAGCCAAGTTTTGAGCGCCTTGGCTGCATCTTCCCTGCACATATAGGTCCACTTTGTCTGTGCCACAGATTTGGACATCTTTGTTTTAGTAGAGCAAGATTGCAAACTGTGTGTTTAGTGCAGGCTTTGGTTTATCTGCAACTTTAGCTTTACATATCTGCTACTTGCAGTAATGTCTATTTTATCACAACACTCCTCTTAAATGCTGGCACTTGTTCCAGTAAGGCAATAAAACGCCTAAATACAGTAGGTATGCGTACATATGCATTATGACAGCTCTGAAACTTTACATTTTCCCTGTGAAGTGTTTTGAGTGAGGATCCAGATTTTCTCTCCTTAGTTTGTCAGTGGTTATTCCCTACTCTAATGCTTCATTGTTCCAGTTGCATAAACTATAACCACTAGTTCACAATAAAGCCCTGTTAGATTTACAGCCAAAGAAAAAAATGTTCTGCAGATAAAGTAGCAGCAATTAAAGGCTTGGTTTTTCTTGTATAATAAATGCATTGTTTGGAGTGTAATATTTTTCCATTCGATTAAAATGCCCGCTCTGTATAGTAATCACCTCTGAGGTGTGTGAAACGAGTACATTGGTTAGCTGTCTGTATTGCATTATCATTAAATGTGTGTGAAAGTAATATCGGCTTATTTCAGACTGTTGGCAATTGATGATACCCATTCTAGTCACCCGCCTAAGTATGAATATTATCTCAACAGCTTATGACACAAACGTACTATTCAGCAGTGTGATTAACATTTAAGATGTTTTAAATGTACTGGTTCACAGGGGGTGAGGGGGAGCTGAGGTCATTTATTCTACCTTATGGTGTTCTCATCTTGTGGCTGCTAAACTGGGAAAAAGGACCTTTAATTGCAGTTTAATAAGGGCAACATTGCCATTACAGCCATTTTTAAAATGTTGAAAACACATCCATTTAGTTGATTTGGCTCTGTTCACAAAGTGTAATACTAATTTACAGATTGTTTGAACTAATGCTGCACTTACTGCACAGAGAGTAAAGTTATATCTGCTATACTTGTAGTCCTCTCATGTGTTCAGGGCACGCTGCACAGAACAGTAGTGATCACATTTTGTTTTTGGACAGCAGAAAGTAGGAGTCTATCAGATCAGTACAGAGTTAGAAGTGAAGGCTTTATTGAAGTGTAGGATTGCTAGTCTGCCTGGGTGCATGGCAGTGTATTTAGAACATTTTTATATCTGCTCTTCATTTTACTTGTGTGTACCATCTTTAATTTTTCAACCTGGTCAGTAAAAATTCCTTGCAAAGAGAGCTAGCTTGTTTTTTTATTATTCTAAGTTATGACAAATTCATTTTGTATGCCAAATACAATGCTTATATTGTTAACTTACAGTTCTGCACTTAAAATTATTTCTGTGACTAGAGGATAATCATATTTTGGAAGTTTACATTTGGGATCTGTGTGATCCAAGTAACTGTAGTTATGTGATGTTAATAATGTCAGACAGTTGCAGGCATCCATATAGCAACAAGCAGGATATAATGGTTTCCAGTAGTGTTCAATAGGGATGGCCCAGCCTTGGAGAACTCATGGAGAAGCACATGATCAGTTTGATCAGCTGATAGATTTGTAAGGCTCTGATTTGCTGGTCATGATCATGTGTTAAACCAGGAAGTCATCACAGCAAATCAGAGGCTTGCAAATCTATCAGCTGATCAAACTAATCATGTGCTCCTCCATGAGTTCTCCAAGGCTGGGCCATCTCTAGTGATCAACAGCCTGCAGATATTTAAAAGGTACATGAATTGATATGACATGAGGCTAACATGAACATATAGTACTACTGCCTCTTACAATGTGCATGTGTTCACTTTTTTAATTGCAAGAATTAATCAATTAGTGCTTTATCTGTGTAGTCAGATTACAATTGAAATGCTTTGAAAGTTCTCCTGAAAACTAATTTTAAAGCTATATAAATACTCATGGCAGGATTATGAAACGTTTAATAGGTTATGATTTCCCTGTGTGAGAGCTGAATGAATAGTATGGAATGTAAGGGTGATGTCAAAGATGGCTCTGACTTCAGACTGGTATTTTCAGCCTTTGAAGTAAACCTCAGTTGAAAATAAATGTGTATGCTAAAAAAGTGTAGTACAAATAGTAAATAAGAAATTGGACTCTACAAAAGTAATGTTTAGTTGAAGGGCTGAAAACTGAATTCTAAAGAGCAGCCATGATAGTGTGATTGAAATCTGCTTCATTCAGCTGCAAAACAAAAGAAATGGCATTTGACCTTTACTGCCCTTCTTTTTATCAGGATTTTTCCTAGGCCAAATAGAAGGGTTTGGGCTTCTGTTTACCTTTCAGGGAGTTTACCTATTTGGAGGAGTTAATACAACAACCTATGCTAACTGCTATGGAACTTTGTTTCTTGTGACCATTTGCAGTTACCCTAGAACTGCTAATCTACTTTTTGGGAGACATGTCAGCGAGCGAATGGGTGCTAACTGTAGCGATGCCTAACACAATATGGGTGAGGGTAGTGAAGTGGCTGCACAGTCGCGGTAGACCTCACTAATGTCAGTAGTGTTGCTGGCCTTCTGATAAGGGGGAGTAGAATCACTATTTGCTGTTGACACCCTGACATAGTAAGTGGTGGTCCCCGATCCCCTTGAAAAATCGAGATAATGGTACTAGCGGAGAGTGGTGATGCAGAAATCCGATCCTCCTTCAGGCAGGGCTGCCATGAGAAATGTTGGGGCCCCTCAAATCAAACAATAACCCTGTCTTTCTCACTCACCCGTGGGTATAGTCCCTTCACTGTAAATTACAGGAGCAACTGCAGGTATGGGTAACAATTACTGTTTAAATAGAAATAAGGAACCTGCTGCCGCTCAGGGATTTAAATAGATAATTACCTTTATTGAGACTTAGAAACACAATCACCATCCTACCCTAAAATCAAAAATAATGCGGAGCGCTCCGTGACCACCACACCTCTCAGCATACCCACACACCTCCCATTCACTCTGGTACCGGTACCAATCCTCTAGTTTCCCCAGAGTGCTGGATAAAGTGGCTGCTGTATTGGCATAGCTGGTACTGATCATAAGCCGTGACACGGCTCAGGCTGCACAGTTCCTCCCGACACTGTAAGATATATGCTACAGGGCAGCTGGCTCTTACCACCCCATCAACAGTCTGACTCGTCAAGTCCTCTTGTCCTGCTGTAATCTCATCAGGTTCCTCCTATTGTCTTCGGCTCAACCCTGCTCGTACCTCAGCGGGGAGCTTGTAGCTATTGGCTCGACCCCGGGTGGTGAGTGTAGACGGGGAGCACACGAAGAGCCAAGGCTCAGTTACTTGCAGCTCGGCCGGCTACTCAAAACGCATGTCGCGATGAAGCCCGCCCATCGACGCGTTGCGCCTGCCCACTGCGAGCTTCGTCAGGATGTATTACGCGGCGGGCAGGGCGGTGATTTATGCGTCACTGTGTACGCGTTCAGAGGGTGTTCCTGTCCTGTCATTGGTAACCTTGGTTACAAGATTAGACTCCGGAACTTCTCCCCTTTCCACCACTCCGGCTTCAGCATGCGGATACAAGCACATTAGATACTGATCCACTTGTATTGTCAGCATTCTTGCGGTTTGTGGCAGATGCATTTCATCATCGTATCATCTCCGGCATGCTGTAATTGATACACTTGCTACCCACAGAGCATTAGCACTGACATCTTTTTGTATAAAAAAGGCTGAACATGCAGTTCATCATCACTGTTTGTATTCAAAGGAAGGGGGCAAAGTTCAATTCTTGGTTCAGCCCTGCCGGGGCCAGGGAATCCAACAGGTAGATCCATTTTGCTTCTTGTTGTAAAAGCCACTTTTCCCTATCTCCTCCTCTTCTATTACCTTGGAGTTTATATATGCCCTTAAATGAAAATCCATTTTTAAGGCCTCCATGGATCTCACAGAAATGTTCTGCTATTGAACTACGGTACTCCCCATTGGGTTTCCTACCACAGTTTGTTACTAAGATGTTCAGAGATCCTCTTTTTCAATTTCCTGGTTGTCATGCCAACATACAACATAGGACACGGGCACTGTATGACACATACTGTCCACTCTGAGTTACAATTAATGAAAGTCTGGATCTTCCATTCTTTCTTTTTACTCGGTGCTCGAAATGTCTTTGCAACATCCACATATTCACACGCTGAACATGCACCACATCTATACATTCCTTTGATGTTAAATTCTGTTAGCCAGTTTGATTGTGGCACTAAGTCAGAGTGCACCAGTCGGTCCCTTAAGCTGGGCGCCCGTCGGGCCACTAAAGATGGTCTCTCACCGACAATGGGACCCAGCACCGGGTCGACCTGCAATATCGACCAATGTCGACTCAATGTGTCACGTATTCGTGACCAATTGGAGTTGTAGGAGGAGATGAAGCTTGAACAGGATACTTTTTCCCGTCCAGCCTCTATCTGGCTTTTTCCATGTTTTCTGTGTTTTTTAAGCAATTCAGCACGTGGAGTCCCAAGGGCCCTCTCTGCACTGGAGAACAATGCCTCATGTCCATACCCGCGATCCCTAAATCGGTCGTGAGGGTAGTGAAGTGGCTGCACAGTCGCGGTAGACCTCACTAATGTCAGTAGTGTTGCTGGCCTTCTGATAAGGGGGAGTAGAATCACTATATTTGCTGTTGACACCCTGACATAGTAAGTGGTGGTCCCCGATCCCCTTGAAAAATCGAGATCATGGTACTAGCGGAGAGTGGTGATGCAGAAATCCAATCCTCCTTCAGGCAGGGCTGCCATGAGAAATGTTGGGGCCCCTCACACCATCAAGCCTGGGCCCCTACCCAATGGTTGCTGTGTCCGCCCCCTTGTCCATGCGCGAAGTGCGCTGTAGCAAAAAAAATGTGCACGGCTCTGACACTGAAGAAAGTGGCAAAAAGTGGGCGTGACCATGACATTGTGTGGGTGGAGCCAAACACTTGCAAAATACAGGTAGTCCCCAGTTAACAAATGAGATAGGGACTTGTAGGTCCATTCTTATCCTTTATCCGTTCTTTTGTCCCCCTCTTTTCTTCCTGGTGCCTCCAGTATAGGTATCCTGGCATAGGTGCCCCCAGTATAGGTAGCCAGGTACAGGTTCCCCAGGATAGTATAGTAGCGGGCTCACTCATCTGCTCCCCACGTTCAAGCGCTGATGTCACTCTCTTCTCTCAGTGCTGGAACGCGGAGTGCTGGTTAGTGAGCCACAGGCCTGCAGCCAGCAAATGCGGCCCTTTCAGCGATTTGTGGGGGGCCCAGGGCCCCTCACTGCAGTGTCAGCTGTCCCCCCCCAGATGGCTGCCCTGCCTTCAGGTAATCAGTGTTTGCACATTAACTGTGGATTGCTGGGGCCACTGGATTTAAAAATATTCAACCTTCATAAATAATAGTTTATCCTTTTAGGCCTCTTTCACAGTGCAATGTTAAAGTCGCACATTAGAAAATGTTTTAACATGGACGAACGCACAGCAATAGTAAGTCTGTGCAACATTCACAATGCACACATTGCGTTGTGTGTAACGTGTATATTTAGAAAGTGCTGCATGCTGTGCGTTTTGCAATAAATCTGCTGCGTTGTGTGTTGCACATGCTCAGTAATGTTTTTTTAGTGTAACGCATGCGCCATTTTCGTTCCATCACTGTGCGACGAAAACGGTGCACCAAATGCAGGGCTAAAGATTGTACTAGAACGTCAAAGTTATAGTCTTTCAATGCGTTGCATTAGGGGCACGTTATGTGACCTTAATGTCGCATCAAACTCAACGTCCCACTGTGAAAGAGGCCTTAAAGTATGGCAGTGAAATTCCTGATAAATGTGGTGTTAAATCTAAACTGTATGAATAGATTAAGCCTTCCAGATGAGCAGTGGAAGTTGCTTATGTGTCACTTTGCAGGTGAAAATATGTCATGTGCTCCTCTCCTTAATAGTTTGTGTATTACTAAAGCACTCAAATTTCAGACTAGTTTATCCAAGTTTATCCCTGGTGGTGATTGAAATATTAACCAACAGCCTGATTAGCCTCACCCTGGAGGTGATATTAGAGCTATAAAATAACTGAATAAACCCAAGAACTAGTTCAATTTATTTTCTAATAACGTTTGCATCTTTGATAAAATTAGTAATTTTCACTAGGTACTACACTACCCATTGCTGCTCAGTAAATAAATGTAAAGAACCCCAACTACCTGATAACTAGTGTTAGTAAAACAGACCAGGAATGCAATCTTCATGATCATATCAAATTGTCCATCTTAGCCAGTGGCGTAGCTAAGGAGCTATGGGCCTCGGTGCAAGGTTTACATTGGGGCCCCCAAGCACTAGATAGATAGATAGATAGATAGATAGATAGATAGATGTATTTTACACACATACAATTGATACGGCAAACCAAAACATGCCAAGAACCACTGTGTCAGAAGAGCGAGGGGATGGGGAAAAGTTTAATTACTACTAATTAAAAGCACCCATAGAAGTGATTACCAGCATAGGACCAGTAGAGCGCTAATTCTGTGGTTGAGGGTGCGTCCCACGGGGCCCGTCTGGCCCATGGGCCCCGATTCGGTTGCTACCTCTGCACCCCCTATTGCTACGCCACTGATCTTAGCCCTGTAGGAACTACCTACTGCCTTAGGCCATTGCTTTGTGATGTAGTGCCACCATAGGCAGTTTCCAGGATCAGAGAAGGCAGTGACTGGAACATGAGTGACTGTGTTATTTGGAACATGGCAGCAATAGACATGAAATGGATAATTTACCTAAAGTCAGTTAGTAAGCCTAGGTAACACACTGCATAGCCTTGGGTATAATGTGTGAAACTATATTTCCGCTTTACATCATTCACTGCTACAGAGTAAAGATATCTTTATTGCTGTGCCAACTAAATATGTATTCTAAGATCTGCAGAATTTGGATGGTTAAAATAGAAAGAAGTGTAAGGTACATGTAGGTTCATGTGTATCAGAATCAGAATTTATTATCGCCAAGTACAACGGTGGATTGTACCCGGAATTGGTTTTGGCACATACAGGGTCATTGGTGAAGAGACAAGACATAGCATACGGTTAAGCATGGCACATACATAGACATGGGACAAGCATACATAGGACAATTAAGCAGAGTGCAGCATCACATGCAGTCAAGCATGGGTCATACGTATAAACAATAAGAGCAAAAATAAAAAGCAGTGCAGAGCATTACAGCATACACGTACAGTTAACGTAATACAAACATAGCAAAGCATACATTGATAGCAGGAACAGAAAAGAGTGGGACTGGAGGAGCAGCCTGAGAGCTGATATGAGCGCTGCCATTTTCGGCACTGGACGCTACACAGCGACACGCTCCAACAAGACAGGTGCTCCTATTTGTCCACGAAAGTAGAGAGAAAGAAACTGAGAAAGCAACTGAGAAAGCTGAGGGGCATCATGATGGAGGCGGACAGCAGAGTTCACTCGGACCAGGTTGCCCGAGGAGCAGCGGTCCCGATTTTGAGTCCGCCCGGCTGGGCAATGAGGGCGCAGATACAGTGGGGGCCCTGTGGGGCCAGGGTGCACCCGGGGGCACCCCTGGGTGGTGGATGTGGGGCCCGGGGGCCCCCCGGCTGGGCAGCAGTGGTGGACAGGCCAGGTAGGTCTACCTTTGGTGGTGGCAGGACACAGATGCCTAGATGCTGGGCGGCAGCCAGCTCCACTGTGAGGGGAGCAGCACCATCTCCGTCACCCCAGGTGTGACCAGGGGGGTCTGGTGATTCCAGCCTGAGGTGTTTCAGGGGACCCTGGGGGCGATGCCGGCCTGGGGTGCTTCAGATGGAGGCATGCTGCGAGGCACACTGGCAGCCTAAAGGGCCTGGAGAAGAGGAGCCCTAGGCTCGGGCCTGATCCAGTGCAGGTGGTCAGCGCTGGAGTGGCGTCCCATGAGAGGCAGGGTGGCCCTGGGGCGATGCCAGCCCGGAGTGTTCAGATGGAGGCAGGATCCCTGTGGCCACCATCCAGAGCTGGATGTGGTGATCCGGCAGTGGCCCCATCAATGGTGGTCAGGCCTCAGAGGAGACGAGAGGAGCTCCTCCACGTGGGTGGCCCAGCGGGCTGGAGGCGGCGGTGGAGACTCTCTGGAGTGACCGGCAGAGCCGCTCTTGCCGTAAGGAGCTCCTCCACGTGGGTGGCCCAGCAGTGGTGGTGTCCCGATGCAGAGGACCGGACCACAAGGGTGGCGGCGTTAGCTGATGCCAGGGCAGCCAAACGATGCTGTGCATCTCTGGTGGTGACCCTGCCCTTCCCTAGCAGTGTCGGCCAGGCTGATGAGCAGGCACAGCGGGCAGCTCCATGGCCTCTCCTCTCCTGTGCTCTGTGGGACGGTGGCATCAAGCCCCGTGGTCGCGGTGGTGAAGCAGGGTGGCTGCGCGGAGCGGTGGCGGTCAGGCCTCCTCTGCACTTGGAGTGTCACACGTGCTCCGTCCCGGCGTCCTGGACTCCCTGACAACAGCGGTGCAGCAGCTCACGTGGTGGAGGGGATCCAGCCGCTCAGGTCGAGTAGCCTCAGCGATCAGCTGCGGAGGACCGGTGTCTCCCACGCCCGCAGTAGAGGAGTGACCAAACCGCACATAGCGGCTGGTGGCATCAGGCAGCGATGGAGGATGGATGCAGCGATGGAGCCGGGTGTCGGGCCTCTCACAGCTGATCAGAATCCGCCCGTTTCCTCCGTAACTGCAGAGAGCAGCATCTGTTTCCTGGCAGCGGCGCAAGCAGCGAGGGCTGGCTACATGCAGACCGGCAGTCTGGGTCAACAGCCAAGGAGGAAAACTGAGCAGAAAAAGGTAGAAAGATGAAAAGGGCCGGAGCCCTGTGTGCCGTGGCTACCTAGTCCGGCGCCATCTTAGGAATACCCAACCCGTTTTAGTGTTCTTTAGCCAGGGAGTATCAAGTGCCTTCAGCATGAGTGACATGCAAAATAACACACATTCATAAAAAGTTGTTAGTATGAAAACCTTTGCCGTTTGAGCAGTTTGATGTGGCTCTCATGTAACAGTCTTCCTCTTTAGGAAGAGAAAGGCTCATGGTGAATATAAAGCATGGTCTAACACTGATCATCCGATATGCCGGCGAGCCATTCTTCCTCACGAGTGCTTACCAGACTTGTTATTTTTATGAAAATGATAGCAATTTTATACCACGCTGTCCATGCACACTCTATTCTGCCACTTCTTCATGGCTGTCCGTAAACTAAGTTGGTCGTGAATGACTAGAAACCTTACTGAACAGCTGAGTAAATGTATAGTTGAACCACATTGATTTATGTACTATAATAAAGAACCTATTTCTTCTGACAAATGTTGAGTGCCAGCTTTTGTTTTCCCTACTTAATTCTATGGAATCCTTTCCAGTGAATCACAAGTTGGTGGGCCTGGCCCTCTTGCCATGCTATGCCAGGGTGTTGCTTGAGGCATTTGTGGCATGTTCTGCATGGGTGTGAGTTTTCAAGATTTTCTCCACCATTTCTCCTTCAACCCCAAAGCCTATTTGTAACTTAAATGGGATGTGGCTAGCTTGGCCTTCAGTGTATATTCCTGTACGATTTAGAATTCAGAGTTGTGGGGCAATACCAGAAGTGTGTGTGTATATATAAATATAATACACCAGAATATCTGCAACGCCCTACAGGGCAGATAACGTGACATAAAGGTAGGACTTGTTAGGCACTTCCCTTTCTTCTCAAATACTACTAAATACTTAGAGCTAATATATCACCTCTTAGCCCTCTGAGAAAACTTCCAGAAACTGCTACTGATGCCAGAACTCCTGCACAGAGGTGATAAAAATTCCTTATACTTTTAGATCAGGGGCTGCATTACACATGACAGGCTTTCTACAGAGGCAGCCCTGACCTGGCTACCTGGACTGACTACCTAGTGTGTGTATGGGTGTACAAGGAAAACAACCAGATGGCATCAAACAGCCTTTGGGAAAAAGTGTGCCTTCCACTACAGGTGTTGGCGCATTCGAATTTAGAACAGTGTTTTGAATTTCAGATCAGAACCTGAATCATAATGCATGCGCACCATGTTGCTTCCTCTGTGCACTGCCCTCCACATTGCAATACAACTCACAAACTTTCTTGTGAAGGAGGAAGTAGAAGTTAGAGCTGGAACTCAATGTGGAAAGCAGCACACAGAGAGGCGGCAACAACGGTCAGTTACCGACCCCTGCCGCCATGTGCATGCATGAAAATTCGGTTTCTGAAAGACCGAATTCAGAACAAGGTTCTGGTTTTGAATATGCTGAATGCACCAACACTAGTATACATCCAATTTTACCGCTTCCATGAAGTATGAGAGCTTACACAGTCTGTAGTATTCAAGTTCTGTTGCCAATCAAAATTGGGTGTGTATGTTCCTGAAGTCACACCCACTGGTCATCATTTAAAAACCGAAGCCTAATTGTATAACCTCTAATAGTCAAGGTATTTAAAATATATAACAACTTACAGGTGCAATTTATTCAGCAATAAAACATATCCTAATGCAATGGGATATATGTTGTGATAATGGTCAATGCTGGTTATGGCTATACTCTTCAGAGATGACCTAGGTCAGTGTTGGCGAACCTTTTAGCGGTGAGTGAGCGCGAGAGCGAGAATGTGTGTGTGTGTGTACCTGCTTGCTTCCACACAGCACTTCAGCTGATGAGCCTCTGTTTGCTCCCACACAGCACTTCAGCTAATGAGCCTCTGTTTGCTCCCACACAGCACTTCAGCTGAGGAGCCTCTGCTTGCTCCCACCACCACACAGCACTGTTAAAAATCAGCTGGGCTGGCCCTCTCTCCTCCCCACGAACTGCCTGGTCTGGTGGGGGGGGGGGGGGGGGGGAGGGGTTGGGCTTGGGCTGCATGGCTCACGCAGCTCTCCCGTTTGCAGATTCCAATTACTCTCTCCTCTGTCTCTCTCCTGGCTGCTGAAATCTCCTCCATTCCCATTTGCAATACCTGTGAATCCTTTCCCTGTGAGCTGAGCCTGAGCGGCAGACAGTCAGGCTATGATGCAGGGGACAATTTCTTTTGCACGCTGCTTAGGGGAGGCCAGCTCAGACTTCCTCAGTCAGCTGACTTGGCTCCTCCTTCTTCCCCAGAATACTCAGCAGCCGCAAAGGAAAAATACAATGTGAACCACTCCGTGCCTGGCCAGCCAATCAGAGTGAGATATATCCAGGTTGGGTCACTCAGCTGAGGAACGATTTCACCGGCAGAAGACATGCCTGTAAAAATAAGATACAGGTGCTGACTTTTCATAGGATTTACCTGCGTGCCGATCAGATACCTTCTGTGTGGCAACCCTAGACGGGGCAGCGCGTGCCCACAGAAACTGCTCTGCGTGCTGGCTTGGGCACGCGTGCCATAGGTTTGCCTCCGCTGTCCTAGGTTTAGTAATAGGTTCATAAAGTAGGAAAGTATAGGGACTAAGAGACTGAAAATCCCTCCTACTAAAAAGCCAATGCTCAGTGTAGTTTGCCTTCTTGAAACAGAAGGTATTTGCAGTAATTCAGCTTTGAGTTATTGTGGTCTCCCGCAATAAGTGTTTCGCAGTCTTAGTCCCCTATACTTTCCTAGTAGTTTTGGGTCACCCAGAGCTGCTTGGGTATTCTGTTCTAGTCTAAGCCCCTTTCAATCCCTGCCATGCACCATGGAGGATCAACAGTCAGAAACAGGCTGTCTGGGTGTTGGGTTGATGTGGCTCTGTACATTTTATAAGCTATAGCTTTGCTATACACCAGTGGTTTCGGATGTAAGCCTGGCTTCAGGGCATAAAGAGATGATTTGCATATTCAGTAGTAATGCATTGTGGGAGACTACTGTCACTCACATAAAGCTGAATTATCATAAATACCTAATTTTGCAGTTATTTGCATTGCAGAGCTTTTTTTTTTTTTTCTCAAACCCTCTTGGAATTGGCTGCCTAACACCCTTAAGGACCAGGCCATTTTACATGCGGGAGGGGCGAATTTGGCTGGGCGTCAGGCAGAGAGGAGCAACGATCGCCGGGGGAATGTCAGGAAGGTAAGTGGATCCTCTTCTTCCCCTCAGACCACTGCTGCTCTGTTAGTGATCACTATGATCTGCCGGCTATCACATTGATCAGGAGCCAATCGAATGGTTCCTGATCACTGAGGGGAGATGTCAGTTGTCATATCACAGCTTAATCTCCCCTCTCGGGTGCGCACGATCGCATCAGGAGCAAAATGGCAGGTGGCGTAAATCCTACGCCGCATCAGGCTTTAACAGCCACAAGTGGGGTGTAGGATTTACATTACGCGGTCCCCAAAAGGTTAATGTAGCCATACATCAAAGCATGCATTTTTGTGCAATGGCAGTTACTGAAGAGATGAGTTTTCTGGTTGTGGGTTTGGTACCCAGGTCTCCTGCCCGCATGCTGCACAGTTTTTCAACCAACTGAAAGGTCCAGGTTTGGCCATGCAGGTTTCTGGAGCTCAGAGTTATGTGCACTATAAAACTGTACCTGGAAAAGAAAAACTTTAGTTGAGTAAATGTTAATATATTTAGTGCTGCTAAATTATTCCCAAACCCACAGTGCACCTGGTCTTACTTTGATGAGGTGTGAGCTTTGTGTTTTTTTTCTTTTTTTCTTTACAAGATTACTTTATAAATTTAGTGTTTGCCCATTGGTAAATCTTTCCTCACCCTGATTCACATTCTGGTGACTTCTTTAGTGCTTTCAGGTGCCTTTCTGCGGAATGTTTGTTTACTCTGTTCTGAAGCCAGTAGAAATAATACCTAGTCTCTCAGAATGCTCTGGAGGAGAACTCCGCATAGCTAAACAGCCTAGGCTGTGACATCAGAGGGCATACCAATATATAGATATAGGAAGTGCTTCTAATGCTGAAACCAGGATAATGAACATGAAAGTAGTTAACCAGAATAATTTACTACATTCTACTGTCAATGTAGTGCTTCTTTAATTTCCACCTTCCATACAGACACATTTTAAGCTATTGATGTATTTTCCACACAGTTTTAAAACTTCTGTTTACTTATCAGTGAGAATTACTACACTCTGCCTGCTGTATGACTGCAGAGAAACTGTCATTCAGAACTCTGGATTCTGGACCATTATTAATAAACTTTATAAGGCTTTAACATAATACACAGCGCTGTACAAGAGATAGAGGCAATACAACATCAATGTTACAAAGGGGATTACAGTGATAAACAATGGTATACTAAATAGTAATGTAACAATGTTGTGCAGGGAATAATATAGCAGATGTCTTAGTCCATATGAGGTTCTTCCAAATAGGTTTACAATCTTCGAAACACAGGCTTAGTACTTGGTAGGACTGAGACTGTACATACAAGTTTCCCATGTCACTTCAGGTGCCCTTCTAATCTTCCCCATAGGGATACCTAAATGCTGAGTTTAGAAAGGCCATGAGCATAGCATGTGCAGACCAATATGCCTTCAGATACAGCTCCGTTGCATCTTACATTCTTTTGACTTTTTATGCACTGTACTGATTTTTGTCCTCTTGGACCATCTGTATTGTGCCCCAAGTTCCTAAAAGTACTGTAGCTTCGTAGAAGGTAAAAATCATCATTGAATGGTTGAAAGTGCTATGTTAGGCCTTGCTTTAATATTTATAAATCTTGAATGCAAGTGTAAGGAACTTTCCATGGAGAGAAAGGCAAGACCTGTTTCTCTCTCAGCTGCTGCAAAGCTGGGAACATTTACCCCTCCTCCTGGGAGGTATACATTTTCTGTCTTGTACAAGTTTGCATCAGGCTCAGTCTGAACTTTACAGTGTAAATATAATTTACATTTTTGCCTTGGGTCAAGTTTAACCTAAGGGAATGGAGGTTTTAAATAAATGAATATAATTAAAATCTTAACTGCTTAATTTATGAAGAATGTTACAAGGACACACACGAGCAGAAGTAGACATTACTCTGACAGCAGATTACTGATCGCAACAAATGGATCACAAAGGTATAGTGTTTTTTTGTTTTTTTTGTTTTAAGTGAAACCAATCTAATGCAAAAAGCCTAGAGTCAACCACTGCACAATAAGGGTTCAGACAAGTAGTGCAACATGTTTGTTGTTTTCCAAAGCAAAGATGACAACAGATACTGTGCCAGCTATGTCTCCACATAAGGTTTTAGTGGAGATTTGTTCAAAATAGAAACTTTATTTCCTGGGGAATAAATTGTGACTTTTAATCAGTTGACATCTAATGGGTTTTATAAAATGACCTCGCTGTCTGTGGTTCTGTACAGTATCAGAAGGCAGTCTTGGTAGACTTGCTGGAATTACACACATTAAATCTATGCGTAGGTAGCTAGGGCATGAGCTGCCTTTAATTATAGCTCTCTCAACATTAGGGTGACTCTGTTTGAAAATGACTTCTAGCACAATCAGAGGATTGTATCATTTTAATAAAGTACATGTGTGGCATAAAGTAACTTTAATTGCTTCTGGTTCCTGTTTGGTAACGAAGAGCGAGGTGGTGAGAACTCATCCAACATCAGCCTGGGTTCAGTAGCACAACACACAATCTGAACAGTCAGGTGCTTTTGTAGTGTGGAAGCCCTCCAGTTTATTTTATAAAGCTTTGGTAGCTATTTTTGTCACCCCTGAAGTACCTTTAATGTTAGTACCCACGCCGTGATTCTGTGCAAAGTTCTTCTGACCGGCTTGTGTGTGGCGACAAGTGATCATTTCCCTGATCTTGTGACTTGGGTACAATTGCACAATTGGGTGAATGACTCCTTGCAACATGTGGTGATAACCGTCACGGTGGATCGGATCTGTAAGATCTCCGACGACTCGCATGCAAAGTGCCGCGATCTTTTGAACTCTCATTCGTGTCAGTCATGTCATGCCAGTCAACGCCGTTGTGTGTTCTCAAGGCAGGAAGAGTGACGTTGCTGTGATCTTTTTTTCCTGAGTGTTCAGCTTTAGGAATCCATTTTAAGGCTTCTCAGTGCCCCATCTGCTGCCCACTAGTGCTGTTTGGGTGCAATTAAAATGTAGCTGAATGGAAGCGTTTGCACCTCAAGCCTTGATGGGCGGTGGTGTAACCCTGCGGCAAAGAACTGTGACATGTTGTGTATTCCCGGCTGTGCGCAGATGTGAATATGGAACGACCCCCTGTCCATCGCAGCTACCAAGTGCAAACCAGCGCCCGGCTGGTGCAGAAGAGCAGCTGACTGGTGTGAATTCACCACCTACAGCTGGTAGTATGAAAGAGCCCTAATAAAGTTAGCAGAGATAATGGATATACAGCAGTTTTTAATTTGAGGAATAAAAAATACATTCTGCTTGTGAATTTCCTAAGCCAGCAGATATATTTTGCCATATGAAAGTTTGACTTGTCAGCTTTTATTATGGCTTTATGCGCGCTGCCTTTTTACATCATTTTCTCATGTCTTTTATCCAATAAGTGTGTCCAGCATTCCCACTTCATATTTTGACAACTCACGGCAGGCAGGATTTTGTGTTCATTTTCTGCTCATCCACTTAGTATTGTCTGGAAACTAACACCAACCTCTCAAATTTTCATCTTACTGCACCTGAAACCTTGAAGTTTTTTGAAAATCCTTATTGGCCCATCTGCTTTCTAAAGCTTGTATACATACCGCCAGAAGGCTAGTTTAGTCGTGTGGGGCACTGTAAGGAACGAGCACTGTACAGAGCAGAGAAATGCATAATATTGCTACGAAGGAATGACACGGCAGTCAGTGGAGCGGAAGCCGCTATAATTTAAATATCCGGTGTGATCTTTAAATGGGCTCGGGAGACCTCTGTACACCCACTTTGCTGACATGGCCCCAAATGGCCGAATCGGCAGAATTAAGTATCGTGTGTGTCTAAAGCTTAAAGGACAACTGAAATTAGAGGGATATGGAGGCTGCCCTATTGCCTTTTAAATAATAGTACAGTTGCCTGGTACTCCTGCTGATTCTATGCCTCTAATACTTTTAGCCATAGACCCTGAACAAGCATGCAGCAGATCAGGTGTTTCTGACTAGATTAGCTGCATGGTTTTTTTTTTCTGGTGTTTATCAGAAACTACTGCAGCCAAATAGATCAGCAGGATGCCAGGCAACTGATATTGTTTAAACCTCCATATTTTTCCCACTTTAGTTGTTTTAAGTTTTGTATCTATAGATCATACAGGATTTTGACTCTAGGGTCCTGAAATCTGGAGAAGATTGGATTAGCATTATTTGCAATCTACAAAATTCCTCCGTCTATGCAAGTGCTTAACTCCAACTAGATGAATGCAAACAGCAAACATGTAAACAGCTGTTAAGTTTTTTGTTTTTTTTTTACTTAACAGAATTGAGTCTTCTGCCAAGACCATTGCTGCCATGTGTGCTGTGTAATACTTGTCATCTCAAGTGAGTCATTAAAAGGTTTCCCCCATAATGGTGCTTTGAAGTGCTGTGACAGCCACAAACAGCATTCAGTCCAAGTTAGCTAATTGCTTGCTCTCTGACTTATTAGGAGTCAGTGAGTTAAATAATTTGTCACATGTGTGGCTTATAATAAATAATGTGACTTGCTAGTTTGCAAGCTGTTCTTCCTATGATATATTGGAGACCTTTTAAATGTTGTCATTTGAAGCTCACAAATGCTTTAACTGTGTAATGACAGTACTTATTTCTTTTGCTGGGACTATGGAAATGACTTTTTCTTGCCATTGAAACTATCAAGTGAAGGTTATGAAATCTAGATGAGTTTCAAAACAGTTTTATTTATTTGGATTTATTAATCCTGTAATGGTTTAGTTCTTGGTATAACAGTGTCAATGCGTCACTTGTAAATTCCAGCAAGATTTTTTTTTCACTTCTTACTTATAATTACTGGTCTATTATTTATAAAATTGTAAAATTTGTCACCCTGATATAATTTTTGTTCTTAAATGACCAAAAGTTGTCTTCTCGATTCTCTAAAATTCTTTAAGTCTGAAAATAAGTGAATCCAACATTTCTGCATGGTATATACTCAATTGTGTTATCTTATGTCCTCCCATTACCCATCTTCCTAATTCAAGCTCGCCCAGCCTCGATAGAGGGGAAAAACCTTTTTCTGGGGTAAATTTGCAGGGTGATATGGACCTCATTTTCACCCCAGGAAATTGACCTAAGATGTATATATTTGGACCCTTTTGGAAATATCCTAATTACCCTGTAACTGTAAGACCAGGCACCCTTTGTCTGTATTCTGAATTTATAGCTTGTTTGAGGGTTTTCTCAACAAAAATCCCTGCCTGCCATTCATTTTTGCTGCTACTTACTCCTACCTAAATATGAACCTTCATGTTGGTATGAGGCCAAACATCTGCCTTGCTGGTTCAACCATTGCATGACTTTGTTTTTGTACACAATTGCAGCAGTGAGAAGTTTGCCCTTTACAATGTCCTGCCATGAAGGGCGTACACTACACCAAATTAGTCCAAGTTGACGCACTCTGCACAGCTGTATTGGTAACTGCTGTTATATTAGCTTACTAGTGTCACGTTATATCAGAATCCATTTACACCTGTGCATACCATTTAATTGGGAACAAGTTAGTAAGTGAAGTTACATGAAGAGGGTTGACCTGTATCTCGCGTAAACTGACAAATTTTTGCCACACGTTTCAATTGCAGTTATTTGGTGCTTACAGTCTTAACTTCCCTGGCGGTCAATTTCTGTGGAAAAAGTGGTTCTGTTTTCAGCTATTTTTTTTTTCTTGGAAGAGTCGAGCTCGTCCATACCACCAGGGAGACTAAATTATCACATCTATGTAAAATCGAACCAAAACATAAAGGATCGCTTTGTTTTCCATTTATTGCATGAACTTTAAAATGATTTTTAATGTGATCAAAAATATTAAGCTAATGCTTTAGATATTGAAGCTGGTTTGCTTAAATCAGACCTAAACTGAAAGGGATAAGGAGGCTGAACTATTTATTTCCTTTAAAACAATGCAGAATGCCTGGCAGTCCTGCTGAGCCTCCGTCTAATGCAGGGAATACACCATGGCCTCAATTCACTAGGCAGTTTACACTAGTCTACAGATGTTTTTTAGTCTACTGATTGTTAGGTGTAATTTTTTTTAGACCTGGTCTAACATTCAGTAATTACACAATTCTCAAAGGCAAACAAGGAGTAACCACGCCCACTTTTTCTGCCAGAGATTAGGCCAGCTGATTTCTTGTTAGTAATGTAATTCTGTGAGGTATTTCGGATGAGAGCATGGAACCTTTTGAATTAATTATGCAGGAGTTTAATTGTATGCAGAAGAGAGCTCATCAAAGAAGGATGTCGGTCATAGCTACATATTTGTTACATAGTTACATAGTTATTTTGGTTGAAAAAAGACATACGTCCATCAAGTTCAACCAGTACAAAGTACAACTCCAGCCTGCTCCCTCACATATCCCTGTTGATCCAGAGGATGGCGAAAAAAAAAAAAACACAAGGCATAGTCCAATTAGCCCCAAAAGGGAAACATTCCTTACCGACTCCAGATGGCAATCAGATAAAATCCCTGGATCAACATCATTAGGCATAACCTAGTAATTGTAGCCATGGATGTCTTTCGACGCAAGGAAAGCATCTAAGCCCCCTTTAAATGCAGGTATAGAGTTTGCCATAACGACTTCCTGTGGCAATGCATTCCACATCTTAATCACTCTAACTGTAAAGAACCCTTTCCTAAATAAATGGCTAAAACGTTTTTTCTCCATGCGCAGATCATGTCCTCAAGTCCTTTGAGAAGGCCTAGGGGCACAAAGCTCATCCGCCAAGCTATTATATTGCCCTCTGATGTATTTATACATGTTAATTAGATCTCCTCTAAGGCGTCTTTTCTCTAGACTAAATCCAGTTTTATCTAACCTTTCTTGGTAAGCGAGACCTTCCATCCCACGTATCAATTTTGTAGCTCGTCTCTGCACCTGCTCTAAAACTGCAATATCTTTTTTGTAATGTGGTGCCCAGAACTGAATTCCATTTTCCAGATGTGGCCTTACTAGAGAGTTAAACAGGGGCAATATTATGCTAGCATCTCGAGTTTTTATTTCCCTTTTAATGCATCCCAAAATTTTGTTCGCTTTAGCTGCAGCGGCTTGGCATTGAGTACGATTATTTAACTTGTTGTAGGATGAGTACTCCTAAGTCCTTCTCCAAGTTTGATGTCCCCAACTGTATCCCATTTATTTTGTATGGTGCTAGACCATTGGTACGACCAAAATGCATGACTTTACATTTTAACATTGAATTTCATCTGCCATGTATGTGCCCATATAGCCATCCTATCCAGATCCTGTTGCAATATGACACTATCTTCCTGAGAGTTGATGATTCTGCACAATTTTGTATCTGCAAAAATAGCAACATTGCTCACTACTGCATCTACTAGGTCATTAATAAATAAATTGAAGAGCACTGGACCCAGTACAGACCCCTGTGGGACCCCACTGCTAACAGTCTCCCATTTTGAGTACGATCCATTGACCACAACTCTTTGTTTTCTGTCCATTAGCCAGTTCCTTATCCATGCACACAGACTCTTCCCCAGTCCTTGCATCCTCAACTTTTGCACCAGACTTCTGTGGGGAACAGTGTTGAAGGCCTTTGCAAAGTCCAAGTATACCACATCTACAGCATTCCCAATATCCATATTAGCATTCACTACCTCATAAAAGCTGAGCATGTTAGTCAAACAGGACCTGTCTTTAGTAAACCCATGTTGATGCTGAGAAATAAGATTATTTTCTACTATGAAGTCATGTATAGTATCTCTTAGTAACCCCTCAAATAGTTTGCATGCAACTGATGTTAAGCTTACAGGTCTATAATTTCCTGGATCGTATTTTTTTGCCCTTCTTAAATAATGGGAAAACGTGGGCTGTACGCCAATCCACTGGGATTCTGCCAGTTGCAAGAGAGTCACAAAAGATAAGATAAAGGGGTTTAGCTATAACTGAACTTAATTCCCTTAGGACCCGAGGATGCATGCCATCCAGGCCAGGTGCCTTGTCTATTTTTTATTTAGTCTTGCCTTCACTTCTTCCTGCGTTAAGTATTTAATATTACAGTTAGAAGATTGAGACTCTTCTACCTCTGTAATTTGCAACAGTGCTGTTTCCTTTGTGAAGACAGAAGCAAAGAAAGCATTTAATAACTCTGCCTTACCTTGGTCATCCACCATTGAGTTCCCACGCTCATCCTTTAGGAGTCCTATACAGTCTACCTTTCTTTTTTTAGAGTTGATGTACTTGTAAAACTTTTTTGGGTTAGATTTGATATCCCTAGCGATTTGATTTTCAACTTCGATCTTTGCCAGCCTAATTTTTTTTTACAATTTTTATTGCACTCCTTATAATTGCTTAGTGCAGCCTCAGTCCCCTTCTGTTTTAGGACCTTATAGGCATTCCTTTTCCTCTTCATTTTATCCCTAACCTTTCTATTCATCCATAGAGGCCTTTTTTTATTCCTAGACATTTTGTTTCCATATGGGATATACATACTACAATATTGATTGAGAATAAGTTTAAAAGCTTGCCATTTCCCTTCACTGTCCTCCCCTTGTAGTACATTATCCCAGTTCACCAAACTTAGTGCCTGCCTAATTTGATTGAACTTTGCTTTTCTAAAATTCATAGTTTTAGTGGTCCCGCTGCCCCGTGGCCTATCAGTCACCAGATCAAACGTTATCATGTTGTGATCACTATTTTCCAAATGTTCTTGAACCTGCACATTTGATACATTATCTGGTCTATTAGAAATGATCAGATCCAGTAACGCATGCCCCCTAGTTGGTTCCGTTACCATTTGAGTCAAGTAATCGTCCTGTAGTGCTGCCAGAAATCTGCTGCTTTTACCAGAATGGGTAGCCTCAATACTCCAGTCAATGTCTGGAAAGTTGAAGTCTCCCATAATTATGACCTCATTTTTACTTGCAGCTTTTTCAATCTGCTGTAGTAATCGCAGTTCTGCAGCTTCATTCATATGAGGTGGTCTGTAGCATACCCCAATAAGCAATTGGCAACTTTTATTTCCACCATGAATATTTACCCAAACGGACTCCACATCTTCGCAATCTTCTTCCATCTCATCATTGAGGACAGCTGTAAAATAATGCTTAACAAAGAGACAAACCCCTCCACCTTTTTTCCCTGTTCTATCCCTCCTAAACACATTGTATCCTTTTAAATTAGCTATCCAGTCATGGCTTTCATCCATCCATGTCTCGGTTATTCCTACAATGTCATAGCCTTTGTTATTCAGAATGAACTCTAGTTCGTCTGTTTTATTTGCAAGGCTCCGAGCATTGGTTACCATGCACTTTATATTTTTACCACATTTACCAATTTTGTTTACATGAAATGGGCTACTTGAAGTTTTACCAACCTCCTTAATCTTTAACTGTCCCCACCCCCCTCTTCACCCCCCATAATGTTAGGCTCCCACTGTCTTTTTACCTTATCTTGTCTACATATTAGACAAGATTGCAACTTTTGATCATTTCCCCTGCTTTACCCACCTAATTAGCAAATGGTTTAGACCAGGTCTAAAAACATTTGGTAATAGTGAATTCCCCTTTGATGCAACTGACCAAACCATCAGTAGACTAAAAACCGTCAGTAGACTAGTCTAAACTGCTTAGTGAATTGAAGCCCATGAGTTTTTTCAGCGCATAGATGGCTTGATAATTTCCAATATGTCCGATCTGATTTCGTTTTTTCTGATCGATTTTTCTCATAGAAGTGAATGAAAATTGCTCAGAAAAGTGATCGTAAAATCGAAATACAAATGATACTCACCGTGTTTTAAGACCTGCTGGTAGGTCAAATGGAGCCTTGGGACTGTTACCGGGTCGTCCCCCACCACTCTGGCACTATTCAGCCTTCCTCTGTATATGGATGTCTCCTTTACATACCAGTACCTCAAAATAGTGCGATACCGTCACTTTAATAAAAGATTAAAATGGAAATTTGTAAGTGCACTGCAAAGATGACATCCAAGCGTATAGTTTTTCCTATGGGCCCGTCCAGGCCCCGCGGACTACTACAAGACACACGTGGGCGTCGGTGTGATCCCAGGCGGAGGAGGATGTGAATGACCGAGCGTACGGCAGTCTGGACTCCACTGACGAATAGGGGTACACCTATGCCAAGCGGCCAGCATAACGGGGGGGAGGAGCCCATAGGAAAAAACTCTACGCTTTGATGTCCTCTTTGAAATTTGTAAGTGCAATGCAATTTTAATCTTTTATTAAAGTGACGGTATAACACTATTTTGAGGCCTTGTTTTATTGAGGTACTGGTGTGTAAAGGCGATATCCATATACAGAGGAAGACTGAATAGTGCCAGAGTGGTGGGGGACGACCCGGTAACGGTCCCAAGGCTCCATTTGACCTACCAGCAGGTATCAACACACGGTGAGTGTATCTGGAATGTGGTGAAGGCTTTTACTGTCCATAGAGCCCGCTCCTGGGACAAGTGTTATGGCTGATCAAGATAGAGGATAGAACAGCTTTCTTATTTTATTGCATATGACCTGGGACTGAAAATCATTTGAGCTGTATAGCCTACACAGTGAATTTTCATCCATCTATGGACATTGATGCTAGCAGGACTGTTATGTTTTAAGCCTATATGTGTTATGTGGTTGTAGCATGCTTGTTTCAGGTGTCAACTATGGCAGCCTCCAGCTTCCATATAACTCTGTTTAGGGGTCCTTTAAGAAGACACTGTGGCCCACCATAGGGAGTGTTGGTTGGTGCTGTACATTTCCTGTATCTAAGGTTCAGGCTGCTGGATTGTTGCGTGAAGTAACAGACCAATTCCCTGAGTATTTTTTTTTTTTCTACGATGACAGACTATCATCTCACCATTAAACATAGTGTGCAGTTAACCTCCCTGGTGGAATGATTACTTACAGATTTTGTCTAAAAGCAGTGCAATTTTTTCATAAGCTTTTAGACCCTAAAATTCATAGCACATAAATATGGCAGCCTCTGTATCACTCACTTCAGGTGTGCTTTCAGTCTAGCAGTGGCTTGTACCACTGCTTTTAGCTGTGCACTTGCTAAGAACTTGTAATTTTTAAGTGTATGTACTTTAATATTCTCACCATTTACTTGCAACGTTTTGTGACTGGCATTAATCACCATGCTTTACTGTATTAGGTTGATAATGTAGCAATGGGGAAATTCAGTATTATGCCTTTCACACATTGATAAAACTTGATCTCCACTTAAAAATGGTATACCGTGTAATTGCGATATAAATCCTGTCCTGATTGCAACAATAGCATTTACACTCGAATGAATTCCCAGAAGCCTCATCAAAGCTTGAGGTCAACAAAGTCCAAAGTAGGTCAGCACACCTTGTTAGATGCAGTATCAGTTTAACCCCTTGAGGACCACAGGCTTAAACCCCCCTAAAGACCCAGGCCATTTTTAACAAAATAGGCCACTGCAGCTTTAAGACCTCGCTGCAAGACCGTACAACTCGGCACACAAGTGATCCCCCCCCCCTTTTCTGCCCACCAACAGAGCTCTCTGTTGGTGGGCTTTGATTGCTCCCCAATGTTTTTCTTTTTTTTTAAATAAACATGCCTATTATTTTTTTCCAGTTCAGCAAGAGTTAAAAACTGGAGTAATCTATGTAATTGACCTTGAACAGCTTGTCGATTTGTCATAAAATGTAAACACCAAAACAGCTGACAGTACATCCTTCACACCTTCAAATTTGACCAATCACTGACCAATTTTACTACCGCCATGTAGTATGAGCGTTTACCTATACAATCTTCTCATAATATTAAAGATCTATTGACCCGCTTGCTATATGGAGGTGGTAAAATTTGGCCAATCGAAATTAAAGGTGTGTACCAAGCAGGGTCTGTACATTTTCTGTAGAGCGGTTACCCTCAAATCAGGTCTCAAGTGTCTACTATCTGTCATAACCACCCTGCAATTTTTCTGACTATTTTCCCGATGACCAGCGAACATTTGTTTATTTTTTTAGTTTTGTTTTTTGTTGTTTTGTGGTTAGCTGTCATTTCCACTATCTCGCAACATGGGTACAGGTGCACGATTACGCACATGTTTAGTGCCGCGTGGCGATAATGACCACCACGGCCTATCATATCTTTAAGACCCCTGATGACTCCCGTGTCAAGTACCGCAATCGCTTGGTCTCATACGAGCCCGTCATGTGACATTGTGCATACCCGCTGGCAGGATGATGGGTCGGGTAGTGCTCGTCGTCGTGGGACATCTCTGTGACCCATCTTCCTTTGTCGCGGAAGGGCGTATTAATCTTTATACTGTTCTTGTCAATATATCATTGCACAAGGGAAAAGTGGGTTTGGTTCAAAATGCTTACCAGTCAAATTCAAAAGCTTTAATAAATGAAGTATGATGGCTCCACAGACAATAAACAAGTAATAAGTTATGGTATTGTTTTTGCCCATTAACGGTATATGATAGGAAACCATCGACTGGCTGTAGAGTGAGCAGAAAAGGAAAAAAAACTATCCGTGCTAATGAAATTCAGGTACAGGACAGGAAATCAGGGAACTTCTACGTAATGGTGGCAGAGCAGGGCGGTTAAAAAAAAAAATCAGTGTCCAAAATTAAGATCGAGAGGGGCAGCAGATTAAACATGACGTGTCAGCTTCAGCTGGCTTCTACATTATGTAATAACACAATAAATAGGAATTCTGTTTAAAGATGTAGGGCAGTCATTGAATTAGATGTATTAATGACTTTGTTTAAAAGATGTACATTTAAATGGGAATAGTATTTCAGTGTAAAATAACACACCTCATAGTAAGAGGATATTAAATGGAAGGAAAGAGATTTGCCTATCACAATGGAATTTGTGTATAGAGTATTCTTTTTTTTGTACTGCATGTAACCAGTCTTAATCATTTTTTTCTGGTGGTTATATAGGCAAGCATTTCAGTGGCAGGCTTGTAAATGAGAAAATAAACCTTGCCAGATAGGAGGCTGTCAATCTCTGTAATATCTGCTTCTTACAATACTTTTTTTTTAGAGAGGTGTATAGGCTGTTAACCAATGCAGTTGTTTTCTGTGCGGTTTTTTCTTATGTCCATGTATCACTTTGGCTACATGTTATCACTTGGACAACACTTTATAAAAATGCCAGAAACCCTGAAACCGTAAAGCAGACATGTTATAAACATCACCCATCTGGAGTTTAAACACTGCTCATCTTTTTACTTTTTTTTTTTATATACTGTAAAGCCTTTGCAACGGAATCCATAAGGGTTTTATTTGGATGCTTTATTGCATAGTCATATGCATACATTTGGACAGCCTTTTTCAATAAAGTTCGGTTGCGTTTTCTCAATTATTTGCAGAGCAGGTGGGGCACAGGAACAGCGGGATCGGTGCTATGAAAATCGTGTTGTGATTCTGACTTCCACAAACACAACATAGATTTCAAATAGTGCAGTCCTGAAGTGGTTAAAATAGAGGAAAAAAGGAAAATACCTGCAGCACCAACTCAGAATTAATTTATTTTGCCACGTTTAAAGAGACTCTGAAGTCTGTCTTTAGTTAACAAATATGTTTAATATCTTAGCCCTAACTAAACCGCCACATCCCCGCCGCTGTAAACGATCTAAATCCCCCCCTAACTCGCCCTTTCTTCCTGCAAAATCCACGACTTTCTTGGATGTGGATTTTGCTGCCCTAAGCACTTCCGTGTGAGGCAAGGCTATGAGCTGCAGCCTTGCCTCACACGCGTCTATCAGCGGCGGATCTCCGCCTCTCCCCCGCCCCTCTCAGTGAAGGAAGACTGAGAGGGGCGGGGGAGAGGCGGCGATCCGGCCTCAGATGCGCTGAGAAGCAGAACTGCGGCTCATAGCTCTGCCTCTCACAGAAGCGCTGGCCGGATTGCCCCCCGGGGAGTTTGGGCGGGATTTAGATAGTTTACAGCGGCGGTTTAGTCAGGCCTAAGATATTAAACCTACTTGTTAAATAAAAAGATGGGATTTTTTTTTGAGACTTCAGAGTCTCTTTAATGGGGGTTGTACCCGGGTGTTATGGGGTCAGGGACTGTCGACCTTACCACTGGGATAGGACCACTCCAACACAGAGTCTAAGTGACCACGGGTCTTCACCAACACCCCCCTAATGGAGATGCTGGAACACCCCCCTAGCGGGGATGTCGGACTTCGCTGCCTAGTGCCCACCAGGTTGTGCTGGAAGTGGCCCATAGTGATTTGGAGAACAGAAGGACACTACTGGATGGATGACCGGGAACAGCAGAGCAGGACGTAATCAGAGACAAGCCAAAGGTCAGGGCCGGCTGAGTTCACGGATGGTCGAGGTCACAAGCCAAAAGTCGAGGCAGGCGGAGTTGAAGAATAGTCGGAGTCACAAGCCAAGGGTCAATACAGGAGATCAGAGATAAGCACACTAGTAACACTAGCCAAAACTGCCAGAACAAGCAGCACTGCAGTGAAGGGCAGTGCTGCTTAGATACTGTTGGTAATTGAAACTGGCGCTGAAATTAACGCTTGCGCATGCGCAGTGCGCAATACTGCGCGCGCACTAACTTTTATGCAAGCGCTGGGCGAGCATGCGCGCACACGCCGCGCAATGCTGGGCGCCATGACCATCTTAGAGGGACTACAAGACCCAGCATCCTCCCGCGCGCACGCGTAGACACCAGCCCGGGACCGCTGCAACCTTCTGACACGGTATGACACCGGGATTATTTTTCACACTCACACTCACTCACACACACCCACACTCCCAAACACACACCCACACTCCCAAACACACACACACACCCAAACACACACACACACACACCCAAACACACACACACACACCCAAACACACACACACACACACACACCCAAACACACACACACACACACACACACACCCAAACACACACACACACACCCAAACACACACACACCCAAACACACACACACCCAAACACACACACACACACCCACACACACACACACACACACACACACCCAAACACACACACACACACACACACACACACACACACACACACACCCAAACACACACACACACACCCAAACACACACACACACACACACACACACACACACACACACACACACACACACCCAAACACACACACACACCCAAACACACCCACACCCACACCCACACACACCCACACCCACACCCACACACAAACACACACACACCCACACACAAACACACACACACCCACACACAAACACACACACACCCACACACAAACACACACACACCCACACACAAACACACACACACCCACACACAAACACACACACACACACACACCAACCATATAGAGCATAATGGATTACAGCTGGAGGAGTGGTCTGTGCTATGAGAGCAGAGCTGCCATATATCCATGGTGCTCACATGCTCTGCAGCAATTCAGACACCCCACTGTATGATGATCAGAGAGACAGAGGAGAGAGAGAAGGAAAGGAGAGGGTGAGAGATAGACAGAGATCCCCGGGGTTTGCGGCGGTGACCTGGCTGGTTGCATAATTAACTACTGAAATTTAGCACCAGGCTTGAGGCCTAGTTCAGGAGGCCCATGGCCTGGACGGACAGGAGGTGCAGGCGGAGGCGAGCAAGACTTCCTAAGGGCTGTGCTTTGCTGCAGGGATCCAGAGCTGCGGTGCTAAGTCCTCATGTAATCCTTGGCAATTGCCAGCTGTCTGCTCACTCCCACATACCAGAAGTCAGTCTGATACCATACCTCCCTTCCAGAGACTGCCAGCCATAGGTCAGCAGGGAGGTAAGGCTTCAACTGACCATCCCTTTTCTTCCTTCTGCACAGCAGTGTTTGTCAAAAAATTACTCCTTGCTGCAGGGGCTTGTGTGGCTGCAGTCACACTGTATTGAATATATCTTATTAATAAAGCCAGCACTCTATTTACTTTGAATTTGTTGTACTACTCCTTGTAAATCATACTTCAAGAGGAACTGTCGCGAAAATCTTAAAATTTAAAACACGTATAAATTAGTATGTGTCTTCCTGAGTGAAGTGAGCCATAAATTTCTTCTCTCCTGTGTTGCTGGCATTTACAGTAAGTAATTTACAGTAAGTAGTCGAAATCTGACATTACTGACAGGTTTTGGGCTAGTCCATCTCTCCATAGAGGATTCTCAGAATGACCACTCCCTGAAAACTAATTATACAAAGATGCTGGCCAGCCTCCCTGCTCACCGTACACTTTTTTTTTGGCAGTTGGAAGGAGCAACTACCATTCACTATGTTGTATATGTTTACATATATTTTAATTTGTAAGATTTTAGCGACAGAGGTCCTTTCAGGAAGATTTGTGGTGGGATCATGTTCTTTCAATAAATTATGGCAATATACGGTAATGGTTATTAAAATTGGAAATGGTCAACCAATGGCAAGTGTCTATGTATGTATATATAATACTGTGTATGCATTCTTAGTTCTGTCATCTACAACATTATAGTTTAATATATATCATAATTGTGATGTGTTTTTAAATTTGAGGCCCTATTCGTTAAACCTTTCTCATTTCGCAGTTGTTTTACTGAGGTATTTCTACACCAGATCAATTTTTTTTTTTTTTTTTAAATGTCAAATACACTCTGAAATGTCTGTATATTCACAAGTCCCTCCCAGTCACCCTGCGAAAAGGTAGTACTATTAATTCCACTGTCAAAATAAAAACAGCCATTTGTAAGTGTTTTTTGTTTGAATTTAAGCGACTGCTTCTAAAGTGACATAAAAAGAGAACAGCTGTTATATATTCTTCTCACTAAGAGAAGTACTTTTCAGTCCCTAGAAGTCTTTATAGAACTTGCAAAATAATTGTGCCTGATTGAACTCCATTTGAAGTTCTTATTACTAACTTTCCCTTCTCATATATATAATAATGAACATTTTGTAAGATATTTTATGGGGTAAAATTAGTAAACCGCATCTGTTTCTATTACATTTCTCTTCTATCTGACAAATGGTAGATTGCAAATAAATAAATTTGTCTGCCTACTTCCCTGACTGTGTATCTGCTAGACACAATGTGCATTATGCCTAATATTGAGAATATTGGGCTAGCTTGAGGAATGACTTCACCTTTTTCATCCTCTCAACATAATGTTAAACACAGTACATTTCAAAACTAGCTATGAACAGTGAAGGCTTTGTTCCCAGCACCATGCATATATTTATCTGGTCTGGAACAGGCATTAATCTTTAATTACTGTATAAACATGTAAAACAGGTGTGGAATAACTACACTTCCAAATATGCAATGTTTATCTACTTACTGGGTGTATGTGCCGGCTTTGCTGTTTGAAGGGTTTCACCTTGCTAAGCCCATTGACTTTGGGAGGAGAGGACAGAGAAATGTCCAAATCCCACATAAAAGTAAAGTTGTGAGGTATAAATTATGTATAAAACAACATCCTTCTGCTAAACTCTGAGAACATAGTTTGGGATGTTAGGCAGTTAGTATAGAAAGTAGGTTATTCAATGCACCATGCAACCTCTGCCTTGGTTTTCTTATAGGCCTTGCACTGGAAATGTGGTGTGAGACGACATAAAGCAGCATTTTCTAACTTCTCTGAAAAAAACAATGAAGGCTCTGTTAGTGGGAACCGCATTACTGCAGGCTGACCTCGTTGGGTGGAATGCCTACTGAAACCTAGCTTTAAAGCTCTTGGCCTTCAAGTGAATTCATTTTGCTCTATTTTTGTTTCTTTAACCTCAACTTTTTTTTAGGCTTAACCCATGTGAAGCCCCTTTGTTTTACAGAAGCAGGACATGATTTTGTTACTTACTGTAGAGAATTTGGCTGTAATCAAAGGTTGTGTGTGTTTAATATACTACCTTTTGTATTTATGAGCAAATCGTACAGCGTTAGACGACGTGCTATTATTGCTAAGCAGTGCTACCCGTTAGCTGAATGTTACAAGCTTGTAGTATATTTTGTGCTTCATCGTATACCTGGCTTTTACGATGCAACACTCCAAATTCCCTTATATTCCCATTGTCCTGTCCAAGTTGCAGCTAGTCTTTTCAACCTTCTATCTGTTTTGCTTGAGTGTTTTGTAGCATTTGCTGCAAGTGTAAATGGAGGTACTGTTAAATATAAAACAAACCTATCGTTCTGATGTAAAGCTGTTAAAGCCCAGCAACATTAGCTTTTGTGGCAAACCTTCTGATTGCTCTATCAGGAATGTCTAACCTTTGAGTAGTATGTCCTTCCTACAGGACTGGAACTTCCCTTGAACCTAAAATGTAGTCTAACACCTCCCATGTCCTATCTGTCCTCCACACAGGTGCCTGAAGAAAAGGTACTAATCTGGAGCTCTTTATAACATAAAATATCCCATGCAAACATTCTGCACATCTTGGAAGTATGTTTAGAATAATTTTCTTGTTGTAGGGTAATGGTAGCTCCAGTTAGACTGTAGCCATTCATTCAATATATTCTGCACAAGATACAAATCCCCAAATCTCTCTTCTCCAGAAAAATCTCAAACCATAACACTTCCATCTGGCCGGCTGTGACACATTCAAGTAATTCCTTTTCTGCACTTGACTGAAGGTCTACTATTTAAGTCAATACATAATAGCCTTATGGCAGCTATTAATGATCACATTTTTTTTTTTAGATTTTACCAAATCTATGTAGGAGAAGGGTAAATTGAGTGAATATATTGAATGGATACTTTAGGCACTCCCTTGTATTACACAGAAATGGTAAGATGGGCAAAAAAATGTGATTAGTGGGCACCATTAGATTTGCAACAGGATTTATTTTAGTGTTTAAAATATTGTGAAAAAAAGCCGTATACTTCATTTTAAACCGAACAAGAACTACATTTTTACATGACTTTATTTCCTCTTTGCTGTGTAACCTTACCTCACTGCAGAAGGTATTGTCCTGGTCTGTGGGCGCTGACATCTTGCTTCCAGCAATGATTGAAAATGACATTACCTGCATCTGGTCATCTTTGTCTTACCCTAAGCCATTATTTTTTCTGCCTCTTTACTTCTCAGATATCATTTTTTTTTCTGTAACCAGAGGGAAGGGGCAGACTCGGAGGGTTTATCTACTGGCAGTGAATTAACAAGTAGAAATATCTGAAGAATGAAACTTCAGAGGTGAAATTTGGGAGCATGGCTAATCATTCTTCAGGCAAGAGTATAGCAATACATTTGATTTAAAAAGCAGTCCAACAATTTAGTACTCCTTATTGCTGTTTTCAGGGTGTAGATGAATGGTATCAATGCATCCATAACAAATGGGTCCTCTGTGCTCATTGATCCCTACATAAGCAGGTTACTGATTGAAATTGTTGTTGGCTCATGCTTTGGCTGAAGTTAAACTGATATCAAAACCAGTACCACCATACATAAATCATGTTCTTTATTAGTCCAATTATGTTAAAATTACTCATTCAGTCAATTTGAGTAGCTCTTTAAAATCTCACTTAAATGAAAGAAAAATTGCAGTTTACAGCAACAGGTAGCGCTTTGGTTCCTGCTCTACTTCAAGCTGTCCAGCAATGTTCCCCGCACTTCCCTTTATACGTATGTAATCACTCATCATCAGCAAGACAGACCTGATGGAGATCTTTGTCACTTCCCCTCGCCTCACAATGCAGAGGCTGAAACATTTTTCAGCCTATCGTCATTGTACCATAGCTTAACATAGCATTCCATAAATGCCCATCAACAAACCTCACAAGGAGGGAGGCTGCACCATCATCTTATGCATTTGATCACCATATATCCGGATCCACCTCTGCAGCAACTCCTGTTCACCTTAAAGCTTTCTCCAATGAGTTTCCTACCCATAGTCATGGTGAAGGTACATTTTTATGGTTTAGCTGAATTTTATATACAACTCCTGTTCAACAGTGCTTTGTGAATCACACTAATTCAAAACCAAACTAGAATAATAGTACTACTAGTATGGGCTGGAAAATTAAATGATATTCATTTATTATGGGCAGTAGCTTGTTACAGCTTGGTGAACTGTGGTAGAAATCTTGTCTACAGTGTATGGCAAAAGAAAGAATAACAATAACTGCTAATAAAAGTGCACCAGAACAAAACTGTTTAAGAGGAAAATAACTGAACAAACAGATGCCTTGGTTCCCATTATCGAAAAATCCCTTTGTGGAAATGACTAGCTGCTCAGCCACTTTCTATTTAATTTATAAATCGCCAACATATTATGCAGTGCAGTACATTAGTTAAGGTTACATCCAATATTTAGGGGTGACATACAGCAATAATACAATACAGGAATACATGCAATCCAGATCACGTAGCACTGTATGAGTACAGGGTAATGCTTAGTCAGTCACTGGATAGGGGCATGGAAATTAGGCAATTCGATTTCACTCAGACCCATGGGATGGGTGTATGGTAATGGAAGTGTGTGAACAGGTAGGAGACATGAGGAGGACCCTGTCCAAAAGCTTACAATCTAGAGGGAGAGGTGGAGGGCATAAGGGGTAGGGGACCAGAGTTCAGCTCAGCTGCAGCGTTAGAGCACTATTGGGGAAAGGGGGGGGGGGGTAGGCCAGAGTGAAAAGGTGAGTTTTTAGGGCCTTCTTGAAGATGTTTTAGGGGGAAACCCTAATGGAGTGAGGTAAGGAGTTCCATAGTGTTGGAGCAGCTCTTGAGAAGTCCTGGAGGTGTGCATGAGATTGGGGGGATGTGGGGGGCAGTCAGGTGAAGTTCATTGGAAGAGCAGAGTGAGTGGCTAGGTGTATACCTCTGGGTAAGATTGGAAATGTAGGTTGGGCAGGTTTTGTGGACAGATTTGTAGGCCCAGACACAGTACCGTGAATCTGATTCTGGGCTGGATAGGAAGCCAGTGGATGGATTCCCAGAGGGGAGCCACTGTGGTAGAGCGATGGGAGGATTGGATAATTCTGGCTGCCGCATTCATGACTGGCTGCAGCGGGGCAATTTGGGTCACAGGGAGACCAGACAGGTCAGCTCAGTGTGGTTTTGATGCTGTTAAGCTGTATGCTCCTTTTTGATTGGCCTGATGAAGCGGGATTGAGCCCGTGAAACGCTTTGCCTATTTTTACTGTGGAGTATAAATAAATTGTTGACTGTTGATGCCACAGTCCTTCCTTTGTTTGCTTTGTCTGCATGGATGGGATAGGCCCACCACTGCCCCATCGATTTTAAGCTCGTTTAAGTGACTTTTATTCTATTGGCGCCTCTGGAAAGCTTCTACATATTGCTAAGTCCACCCTTGGTGGAGGGTTGTACCCATCTTCTTCCCATCTACAGAGAGCGACTTTTAATCCTGAGTGGGGTCAGGTTAATCTCCCCACCTGCCTTCACAGTGGTTGCCTAATGGTAACCCTGGTTTGTGAGTATTAAATTGTTATATTACTCATTATTAATAATCATCTATACAATATCACACTATTGGGCTCTTGGTGTCCCCCCTCCCTTTATTGGTGGTGACAGAGGTCATGAAAGGGCGGGGAGGTGGAAGTTGCAGAACTTTGTGAGGTTTTCTTACAGTAGTTCCACTGAATTGCTAAGAAAACACTTTTCTGTAAATTAGCCCTATATCCCACAAGGTTGGTCCACTTGCAGATAGAAAATTGATTTTAGCACAATAACTAATTAAAAAAAAAAATACTTCCACAATGTGTTCTAACACACACTGTGGTAAGGTTGTCTGTTACTTAACTGCCTGCGGACCGAGCGAGTATAAATCTACGGCGAGCAGGGGGCGCTGCGGTCCTGACCGGACGTAAGCTCTACGTCCCATTGACCGCGCACCCCCGCCCGTCTCCGTCGCTCGGTCCTCTCTGCCCCCGCCGCAATGTGATGCCCTGCCGCCTCTATGACGGCAGAGCACTGTGAGCCGGGCAGGAGCTGTTTTCATTGGCTCCTGGCCCTGTCATTCATGTAAGCTGTTCCCATTGGCTTACATGGAATGACAGGGTCAGGAGTCATAGCGACGGCAGAGAGGGCAGCCTGCGGCGGGGACAGAGCGGCGTGGCCGGCGGGAGCGACGGTAACTTGCGGCGATTCGTCGGGAAGCAGAGGGTGCTGGTCCAGAAAGGGTAATGATGCAGATTTTTATATCAATATAGGTTACAGTCAATTTTTTAACCATCATTGTCGTTTCCTGTATGAATTAACTATATGACAAAATTATTGGCCAGCATTTCAGAGTACATAGTTTTTATATGTCTTGTGTGATTACAGAGTTCAGTATAAACTTTCTACATTTCCTAGAGGTCTCCTCAAATATTTAGGTAATGTATGAGTGTGTGTCAGACTTGTAGACTAAATGAGCCTCATCCTTAAAACCAGCCTGTAAGTGGCTCCTCTGAAGTGTCTAAAATATTTAATTTTACTGGTCAAAGTTAAGCATGCAGGCTCTACATTTCTTTAAGCAGCATTTCTGGTGAAGGGTGGAATAAACAAAAAAAAGTAATTGATCATTCAGTGACTTAAAATGGCTAAGTGACATGTTCAATCCATTTCCCAGGTTCTCGAGTCCAGAAACTTAAGACAAAATAAAGGTTATCAAGATAGACTGATAAGAAGCAGAAGCTGCTGCTCTAGTAACAAAATGGAAATGTCGTAACTTTTTTTAATTCTCTTTTTAGATGCATGTCATAACTACTTGGATGGTGGTGCTACAATTCAGTTATTAATCTGAAGACCCATAGCGGGTGCTAAGATCTTAGTCAAACTGTAGAGAAAGCTTTTAAGGAACAGAGTTGAATTTTTATCTGTAGTCAAAATTCTGTAGTAGGTTTTGTCAAAATACTAAAGCCCAACTCATGACTATTTTTTTTCTTATTGCTTTTTTGTTTCTGCTGTTTAGGGCAGAGTGGGAAAGGGCTATATGCTGTGCTTGATTTTATTGCTTTGCTTCCTGTCCAATCGGTGGGTGTCTTTGGCACAAGTCAGGTGTTTTGTAGAGCAAAGAAAAACAAGTTTGCTTTCTTAAACAAGAAAGAATTTGTGATAATTCTGGTTGGAGTGAACTTGAGATGTCTCCCAGTGCATCACTGCTGAATATATGCAAATTAACCATTGTTACCCTTAGAAGCTAAACACACGGCTGTGACACGGCTGTCCCCATGGGGGACAAGAGAGCGATCGGCTCTCATAGGCAGAAGCCTATGACAGCCGATCACCATAATTGGCTGGCTGTGGGGAGGGAGGGAGGAAAGAAATTTAAAGTAACAAGGTTTTAAAAAAAAAAAAAAAAAAAAAAAAATTTTTAAAAATAAATAAACATGGGGGGAGCGATCAGACCCCACCAACAGAGAGCTCTGTTGGAGAGAAAAGGGGGGGTGGGGAATCACTTGTGTGCTGAGTTGTGCGGCCCTGCAGTTTGGCCTTAAAGCTGCAGTGGCCAATTTTGCTAAAAATGGCCTGGTCACTAGGGGGGTTTAGCCCTGCAGTCCTCAAGTGGTTAAGGTGCCCATTAACAATCCAATTATTTTCCCCTCCATTGGTGGGCCCTAACAATAATTTTCGATTAAGGTCCTTAACCAAAGGGGAAAATAACCAATGTGAATCATTTAGAATTTAGGGATCAATGGATCACTGTTAATGGTACCCAATCAATGGTATGGTCAATCGTTTGAGATCGTACCGTTAATTTGCACCACCAGGTGCCATCAGCATAGGAAGTGAGGCAAGGTGTCCACAGAAAAAGCAGCCTGAAAACTGCTCTGGGACATTCCCCCCCCCCCCCCCCCCATAGTGGCTGAGATGCTACACTGCATACAGTATACTCCTGTAAATTGGATGGCATTTCTTAGCCCAGGTAATGTTCGTCTGAGAGATCTGCTGCTACTTCATAAGTGTTCTTAGAATTAAGCTTGATTCTATACTAATTTCATTGATGCTTAAGGAAATATTTATTCTAGAGAATATTTTCCACTGCTTGATATTAGTGCTGCAGATGTTTCAAGAAATCCTTTATTGCTCATTTGTAATATACTCCATACATACACTAGAGGGTGCATTCTCCTATTCTGAAGCATTTCAGATCTTATTTCTATGTATCCGCTATTCCAAATACTCAAGCCTGAGACTTTTTTTCATTCTGTCTTTCTCTCTCTCTCTCTCTATCTATCTATCTATCTATCTATCTATCTATCTATCTATCTATATATATATATATATATATATATATATATATATATATATATATATACAGAACTAGTTGCTATCTTTAGTGAATCTGTCGGAAACTTAATTGCCAAAAGCGATTACGCTTGCAGGAACAATTTTTTTGTTTAAATTGACTTTCTCTAATGTTCTCATTTGCGATGATATGGTGATGCCGGAGATATCCTAATCAAACAACCTTGTGTCCAGTTCAAGCTCTTCTGCCATATGAAATGCAAACCTAGAGCTGACAACTCTTTAAGTGTGAAGTTTTTGCTGAAAAATGTCCAGCACGGTGGACATTCTCTAATGTATGACCATGTTGCAGCTGACAAACTCTTATAGCTATGTCTAAAAATACATTGTATTGAGATTTACTGAGTAAACAAAACTTTTTAAGCCAGAGGCTTGGCTAACTTGCTGGTACAGTGAGTTTTACAGTATTCATTTATAGATTTACTCAGAGGATAGATTTTACAATGAACACTAACCACTAGTCCTGCCAGATGATCTGTACGGAATGTTCGTTTACTGAGTTCTATGGGAGATGTTGCTTGCTCTGCAGTTGGAAAAAGTCATTTCCCACAATGCAATTAAGTTCACAGACAAACTGTCAGGACCATGGTCATGACATCACTTGTGGGAGGGGTTACTCCACAATATTAACCACACATATATTCATGATCTATTTGAGAAAAGGTAGTTTTTTTTTATTCTGTGGGGGGGGGGGGGGGGGGGGTTGTGTATCAGCTACTGATTGGGAGGAAGTTCAATACTTGGTTAAAGTTCTTCGAAGAGAACTCGAGGCTACATCAAAATATTAAAAAAAAATTAAAAAAAAATACTACCTGCTCTCACGCTCTCTGTGGCCCCGTTCATCCTTTGCCATGGCTTAGCTAATGATTGGAGGTGGTGGGGGAGTGAGGTGATTGAGGCGGGTGCGAGGCGGGGTAAGCAGGTGATTGACTGGCAGGGCAAAAGGAGGCTAGCGACAATCAGATTGTCGCTAGCTTTGAGGGGGGACAGCAGAGCCCAGGGGGATTGACAGTGGCACCAGAAGGACACTGGGGCATGTCATTGGGCAAAGAACATGCCTCTGTGTCCTATAATCTAAACTCAGTCCGCCTTTCATACTCTTTTCACGTTGCATGTTTTCTGAAGAGTCTGGAGTTCTCCTCTATTTGGGAATTTAGTTGTGATTAAGATTCACTATGCGATTTGTGATCTTTACAATAAAGGCTTAAATTTGAGTGTTCTTGGTCAGTGGTCCCATACATGTCTGACCTTTTAATGTATGCATAGTTTTACAGTACTGTCCTTTCTTTCTTTTAATTAAACATTTTTGAAACACCATATCTTAGGGCAGTGCTTTTGTATTAGAATTCTACCTTGCCTCAGCCTCTATTTGTCTGTAGTTTTTAGTCTGACCCAAGGCATATAGTGGAAATGGTGGCTTATGAAGGTGAATCTGGTCCAACCAGATTTGTCAGCTCAAATAAATACCCCCCCCCCCCCTCTTTATTTAAAAAACAAAAAAACAAAACCAAAAACAAAAACCTATACTTTGCTTCTATAGTATGAATAATTCAGAATTTCCCATAAGTTTCAGCAGAGCATAAAACAAGGATGATCCATTTAAAGGATTTTTTTCATACCTGGCTGCTATATTTCTTTATCGTTTGCAATAAGGGTCTACTAATAACTTAGATACTGGAAAGCTTTCTCACTTAAATGTTTCTCATATTTTATTATGGTGGGATCTTGGTATATAATTTTCAAAGCTGCAACAGCAGTTATGTGGAATCCTCTTGGTCCCTGCTGGTCTGTTAACCACTTGAGGACCTAGCCTTTACCCCCCCCCCCCCCCCCTCTTAAGGACCAGCGCTGGTTTTTCAGATCTGTGCTGGGTGGGCTCTATAGCCCCCAGCACAGATCAAGTGAAAGGCAGAGCGACCAGATCGCCCCCTTTTTCCCCACTAGGGGGATGATGTGCTGGGGGGGTCTGATCGCTCCTGCATGCTGTGGGTGGCGGGAGGGGGGGGGCACCTCAAAGCCCCCTCCACAGCAAGACTCCCCCTCTCCCTCTCCTCCCTCCCTGCCCGAGAGATCGGAGGCTGCACAGGAACGGATCTGTCCTGTGCAGCCTCTAACAGGCTCCCCGCTGTCATGTGACAGCGATCCCCGGCCGCTGATTGGCCGGGGATCGCTGATCTTCTACAACGCTGCTACTGTAGCAGCGTTGTAAAAATGTAAACAAAGTGGATTGTTTCTGCTTGTGTTTACATTTAGCCTGCGAGCCGCGATCGGTGGCCCGCAGGCTATTCACGGAGCCCCCCGCCGTGAAATGACAGGAAACAGCCGCTCGCGCGAGTGGCTGTTTCCTGATTAATTAGCCTGCAGCCGGCAACGCAGATCTGTGTCGCTGGTCCTGCAGCTGCCACTTTGCCGACGCGCGTTATGAGTGCGCGGTCGGCAAGTGGTTAATATAATATTCTTATGAAGAAGAAATTTTAGTTTGCCATCTTTCAAGAATTCCAGACTTCCCAAACAGGCTGTGTTGAAGTGAAATGTACATAATGTACTGTGTACACCTACCGCAGATGTTACTTCTCCTCTACCCTGTCAAATGGAAAAAACTTCACTGAATTGATTGCAAATAAAAAACAGGATGTTTAGGTATGATCTCACCCTTTCACCCCCCCCCCCCCCCCCACCCCAACCTCCTTTGTTTCTATTTTAAAAATAACTCAATGGAATAGACCTGCATTTTAAAGAGTTTACCTAATCAATTTTACATTTAGGTTAAAACATCAAGAAATAATTGGTTGAACCTCAAACACCATTATGACATTTTAACATTTCTTTGGGCTTGCATTTTTTCCAAGTTTATATCAAGTCTGCACTTATGTTTGTTTTTCTTTAGCTATAGACAATTTAGTCTAGAATGTTAAGCGACAATGAGTAGATCTTTATTTTATCATATCTGGAATTTGGTCATTTAATTAAAATAATCACTGCGCATTTACAATATTTATCCAAGTTATTGCAGCTGTTTATAAATAACTGCTTAATGTATTAAACTTTCAGTCCAAGACTTCAAAAATTATACCCAGAATAGAAAACCCCAAGATATGCATGTTAAAAGCCCATTGAAATGTGTATTAACCAGTCTAATAACTGCATCTGGGCATAATGGAGTGCAGCAGCTCAATCTAATTATAGAAACTCTGCCTCCATCGCTATGCTTTCATTCCTCAATTCTTTCTTTCATATATCACCTGCAGGGTTTTTTTTTTGTTTTTTTTACAAACTGTGATAGTTTGTGGATTCTTATTGTGCATATGCACTCTTAGGAAAATATTTCGGCCTATTATTATTCAATTAAAGTTTTTGATGTGAACTTATCACTCTACTTAGACAAATGGGCCCATATGCAATTCATTTTTTCTCCATAATTTTCTCCTAAGTGACCTATTCATAAAATGCCTTTCAAACCACCAGCAAGCAACAAAATACTCAAAAAAATAGTACTTTTTTGCCAACCTTTAGGAACTTTTTCAATTGTAAAATGCTTGTTATTTTAAAGAGAATATGAAAATTATCTCTTGGGAATAATGCAGGAGCAAAAGTTAATTGCATATGAGCATCTGAACTTTTCATAATTTCGTCAGCAAAAATGATTTTTTTTTCTGTATTATGAAATGTCCACCAATCTTGTGTATTGAAAGGTGAGCATATTCGCTCCATCAATGAGTCTGTCAGTAAGGATGAGTGGGTGAAAAATATTTCACTTGAGGGAAAGCTGAGCCTGTTGCTGGCTGGGAGGGGGGCGCCTGTTAAATAGTGTTGGTCGCCACCTCTGGCTGCAACACTACATCCTCCTGATTCTTCCTCCCTCCAACTGTGAAGTAGGAAGTATTGGGAGCATGTAGAGAAGCGTGGACCACTTTGGTAAGAGGTGACAACCAAGGTGATTTAACCCGCATTGCTGCTGCCCGTGTCCACCAATGCTCAGTTTGTTTCACCTGAGGTTAAACTGAATTTCACGTTTTGCGCTCTCAGCCTTTAATATTCTGATCTGACTGATACTTTGAAGGCCATTACAAATAATGGTGGTTGACTGGTTTTTGTCTAAATGATATATCCTTAAACATGTAAGTGCACCCAGGAATGACAAACTGGAACCTAGCACAGCTTCATTGTCAGACCAGTGCATAAGAACATAGACGCCACCAGAGAATTTTTAATGGATATACGATGCTAGCAAAAAAGATTGCATGGCAATTTTACGGATTTTTTTTTTTTTTTCTTTATATTTTTTTTTTTTTTTTTACATTTAAGGTTAATTATGCATTGAAAGGAAAAACTAATGGGAGAGATGTTTTGTCAATCTTCATCATGGTTGCATATGAATAAACCTCAGCGTGTGCAAATTTAAAAGGACCTTTTTTTATTATTCAGATACTACAAATAAAGCGCTTGTTTGAGAGGATAATGAATATATGATGTAATTAATCATGGCTTTTAGCATTTTATCTCTGACAGATGTGGCTAAGCACAAAACTTTGGGCATCTGATATGATTTAATATTTCACTAAACTTGGACAATACGATGCAGGTGTCGATCTTTTGTGTGCCTTGAAGGAGACCAGTGGATCCAGTCAGTTCTGTACTGGTAAAAGTGAAAAAGATCTTCAAATCCATTATGATAGTGAAAGATTACACTTCTCTTTTGACTTTTGAATTGCTCGCTTGTTCTGCAGCTCCAGTTTTTGTTAGGTTAGGTCTGGGATTATTATAGTATGAGAAATGGTCCCCAAATGAATCTACTTGGGTGTTCTGAGGCCAGCATGGTGCTTTACATAGTAAATTCCCACAGCACGTGGGGAAATGAGAGGGGCTAAAAGAGCAGAATGTGAATGGATCTCCGCTGAGCTTTCATTGTGGACAGGTTAGGGTAACAGCAATTTTTAGTTAAAGGGGTAAAGTAATGACACTTAAGTGAGATTGCTCTTCGAAAGCAGTTGCTGGTCTGGATCCAATAATGTATCATTTACTACGTCTGGAAAAGATCATTTAGATAAAATAAGTGAACTCTTACTCTGCAGTGCACATTTTTGTGTGTTGCTACATACACTTTGCGTTTAGTCCTACATGTCCAACTGTGATGCTTTCTTAAACTTTCACTTCTCAAGTTTCCTAGTCTATTCTGCTTTTATAATTGTTGTTGCATGTTGCTTTGCCTCCAACGTAGTTTAAGGAAATGGTGGAATCCTTAACTGTTTACCCAGAGGCAAAATTAACAGGTGCATTAAAAATTCCTGTGAGCGATGTTCATCCAATCCACTGAAGGCCTGGCTATCTTCCAACTTCTGTAAACAAAACAGCTTTGTCGAGTAATTGAAAACGGACCAGGATAACAATTGGAAATGGTTCCATGTGAAAGGTTTTGGTGACTGTAGGATTGTTTGCGTCGTCAGGTGGGAGAAGTGGAAATTTGAGGTGTGAGACTAAGTTTTTCTAGTGAGAACTGCAAATGAAGACCTCTTTCTTTATTGATAAGTCTGCCAACTTTCACTGGCATATTCGTTACCTATAAGAGTATTATGTAGCTGTATTACTGAAGTGATAATGCACCTTTAGTACCTGAGCAAGGCTGCACGTTTCTGTGTATTATTCAGCAACACATTGTCACTGTTAAGTGTTGCCGAAAAAGGCAGAAAAGCAGCATGGTGGCGTGGTGGTAATCCCTCTCGCCTTGCAGTGCTGGGTCCCTGACAGAGCCGGGACAAGGTCCTCCAGCACCCAAGGCTGAGACACCAAAGTGTGCCCCTCCATCCCTCCCACCCTAGCCCTCACACACTGATTGCTATTAGACTTAGGCCTCGATCACGCAATGCGTACGATCGCACGCCATCTGCGCTGCTGATCCCATCCATTGACAGTGATGGGATCAGCTCTGCGCACGTGGGCAAAATGCAGGCAGCAGTACGCAAGCGCTTCATAGCGCATTGTACTGCTGCGCAGCGCAGTAGATGTGAACGGTAGAAGGGCTGTCTGTCCTTCTGCTGTTTCTGCCTTTCAGCACATCATACGTGCTTCCAAATGCACACGGAAGCGTGTATGATATGAACGAGGCCTTAGGCCTAAGGCCCCGTTTAACACTTAATCGGTTGCTCTCAGTTATACCTGAAAGGTCAACAGCGCTGCGTAATATGTTGGCGCTTTATAAATACAATAAATAAATACCTGAAAGGACAACTGATTTTCAAAGTAATGCCCATGCTTTCCTATGGCACAGTTCACACTTAACGCGTTTTAACTGAAATCTTTTTCACAATTCACTGCCATGAAGAAAAAAGCAAACTGATTAAGTGTAAATGAGGCATTAGAGGCACCCCAGGGCCCCTAACCCCCCCCCCCCCCCTATACCTTAATCTCTAGTTGTTTGGCTTGCAGCCACTTCCATGTATCATCTTTTATTTCTCTGTGCCTCAAACACAATATTGGAATGATAGCTGAGTGAGTTATGTGCCCCCTCCTACACTGCGCCCGGAGCCTTTCTTGCCTGGCCCTGGTCCCCAGTTTGAATCCCTGCCAGGTCAATGTCTGCAAGGAGTTTGTGCTCTCTCCTCGTGTCTGCATGGGTTTCCTCACACATCCCAAAAACATATAGGTACGTTAATTGACTTCACCCCAAATTGGCCCTAGACTACGATACATACTCTAAGCGATACATACATGTACATAGGACTATGATAGGGATTAGATTGTGAGCTCCTCTGAGGGACAGTGAAGTGACAAGACAGTATACTCTGTACAGTGCTGCAGGAAAATGTTAGCTCTATTTAAAAGGCAAATAATCATAAAGTGTGCTCAGGTCCCTTACAGGCTAATCCATGTCAGCCCACTTATTTCTGAATTAAGGCCATGTTTATCCATGTTATATTCATTGGCCAAGGTAACTCTGGTTGGTGTCCTTATATTTCCATACTACAGGAGTCTGTTTTGTTTAATATGTTATAAGCCAATAAAAAAAATATAAGGCTTCATGCTATTAAGAAAAATTTTCACATTGCCCATTACAGTTTTGATTAAAGTGTATGCTGTTGAAAGCTCAACTTGGTTTTGTACAAGGAATGAAAAAAGACAATTTAAAATTATCTTTTCAGCATCTGTGTGTGTGTGCGCGCCTGGTGAGGGGGGGGGGGGGGGGGGGAGGGAGAGAATAGTTTGATATGAGAAAGATGGAAAAATTGATAAATACCATTTAATGTTTTTCGGAATTGGTGTATAGGAAGTGTAGCATGGAGGTATACCCTGAAAGCGCATGTGCAATAATTCTATGAGAGGTCATTGTCCATTCACACCTGAAACTGGCAAAACTGTAGTTTTGCGTGGGTGATTTTATCGTGTTTAGCGCCATAAAATCACAGTACACTCTCACGATTCAGAGAGATCGCGATCAGCGCGTAGACAATGAGATGGGGAGGAGTTAGTCAGAAGAAAACACTTTGTCTTCCACCCAAACGGCATTCATATTTTTGCAAGCTCAGTAAGCCAGGTAGTAATAATCACAAGCATGGTTTATATACGATGCCAAAACTTTATTCTTTACAAATTATGACACATGCTACACAATTTGCATAGAATTAGAAGCCTAAAATGGGTCTTTCATGATGTCTCTTCAATATGTAAGCCCTATAAGCATTATACTAAACCATAAGATGTTAAAATGAATGAGGTCAATATAAAGGTACACAAAGCATAGCCTGCACACTGCAAGCATCCTCTGGTGGATATAGTACTACTGTGGCTAACTGATCTAATAAAGAGCTCCATTGGCTCCTTGCCTATTAATAGAGCCAAGTAAAATGACTAGAAACTGGGATACCCAGGACCCGCATACTGAGGTTACTGGCCAGGCAAGTTAAGTTAGTAGCTCTGTGGTTCCCATTAATTGTGAAGTTCTTGCCTCTAATGGTGACTGTTGAAGTAACATTTTATGCATTTTTACATGTGGTACTTCTAAGTGATGTGCATCCGAGTACCGCTGATGCACTAATTTTTCTGCGTCAAGCTGCAAATTCTGGTTTGATACTGCATAGCTTGCATGTTGGCAATGCATATGGGCCAGTCCATTATTTCTGCTAGTAACTATGGGATGCCATCCATTTTTTGGTTAAGAATGCATGTTACGCAGAGCAAGCACATTGGTAAAGCACTCTGCCACCATGTTGTGTTTACATGGTGAATGGTTGGAACACCTTTGGTCAATAAATGGCAAACTTTACCCTTTTTTTCTGCTATGTTTAGTGATCAATAGGGATGGTCAATGGGATACACAATGACCATCCCTAGGATTATGCATATATTTAAATCTGCACCAACATATTTGCATCTTGCAGAATCATTTTGTTTAGTTTATGTTGCTTGTATGGTAGAACTTATCATTTATATACTAATGCTCATGATACTCTAGCAAAAATAACTCAAGCAAACATACCTGGAATATGTGGTCCAGCCACTCCTACCTTCCCCTGCTCCTCTTCTCCTTGCTTCCCTGGCTCCTCTACCCCCCCCTCCACTCCTCTCCTCCTTTCCGCCCTTCCCCCTCGTTCATCTCAACCCCCTTCCACTCCCCCCCCCCCTCCCACATTCTTCACCTCCTCCTGCTCTTCTCTTACTTTACTTCAATGCCCGTGATCTTCTCCTCCCTCCCACGTTATTCTGTTACAACCAAGTGGGTATCAGGCGGGCAACGGTGACAGGTGGAAAAGATATATACTTTGGCATGGACAAGCTAGAAATGACATTTTTGTGAGTAGGTTTATACTTTATAATACTTAAGATAGTAGAGCCACATGTATGTTATAGTTCTAAATTACCAGAAAATGGAAAAATTTGCAACAATGGACCTCCATACTGAACATTAATTTTTTTTATTTACATTGGTAGGCATTATTCATTTTTTATCCACATTAGTAAGATATGTAGTCTTCTGATTTATTTGAAGCATATTGGGGACAATTTCTCTTTAAATTCACCTGGTCTCTGTAGATTCTTGTATGAACACCAGGCAGGAAAGTAGTGATTGCCTATAGTTGCTAGCTGATAGCTTGATTTTTGCAATAGAAAATGACAATAGTATTGACACCTAGTGGCGGTTAACAGTGGAGTTTTGTTTGTTGTTTTCTCTGGGAGAGGGTGCAGAGTTTTGGGGGTGTTGTTTTTGTTCTGATTGTAGTATTGGCTTTACAACATGCTGTATTTTGGGCATTGCATCTTACCATCCTTTTAGGCTTGCTTTGCCAGCATGGTAGACCTACTTCAATATTAAGCAGAGCTCACATCCATTAAAAAGTGAAAAGCACGCTGCCCATCAAAAATGGAAGTATAATATACCTTCCAAAGAGCTGCATGGTAGTACTTGGCCAGAATGATGGATCTCTGCAATACTTGAAAGGATAATTGTGCATAACTAGTTTGAAGGCTGGTAAATATTTAAGGGTCAGAGGGTTAAATGTCAAAGGCACAGCACTTGGGTTCAACTCCATAAAGTATTGAGAATGACTTGTAATTAAATCCAGGGGATATTTCACCAAAGGGAAATAAATTTGACAGCTTACAACCAATACAGGATTACCACCTCTCAGAGGTTAGGGATCATTCTAGTAATTGTAGGTGGTTTACAGTTGTTAACATAGCAGCATGTGCTTCAGTGATTACTTAACCATGCACATCAAATTGTAACTAGTTCCAAAACTGGCACGTTGAACACATATAGACTTCCTTGATAGTTTTCATAGAATGTATAGGAAGAATGTATCGAAAATAGCAATGTTAATGTGCTGCACAGAGTGATAAAATGTAGACAGACCCGTTTCACAGTATGGTCCTTTAAAGAGAAACTCCGACCAAGAATTGAACTTTATTCCAATCAGTAGCCGATACCCCCTTTTTACATGTGAAATCTATTCCTTTTCACAAACAGACCATCAGGGGGCTCTGTATTATTATTATTATTATTATTTATTAGATTTATATAGCGCCAACATATTACGCAGCGCTGTACAATAAATAGGATTACAGACAATAACAGGGTTGACAGAACAATACAGGTAACAGACCATAGATACAATACAGGTAATAGCAATAAGATACACAACACAATGCAGATAATAGTACAATGCCAGATCATAAACTGGAATGGTAGTGGTAAAAAATTACCAGTTCCAAATTCTGGGTAAAGTGCACACAGTCAAGTATGATACACAAGGGAAGAGGGCCCTGCCAAAGGCTTACAATCTAGAGGGAGGGGCTGGTGACACAAAAGGAGGGGGTGCATCAAGAAGTTATTGGCAGAAAGGATTAGGGTAGTGTTGAGTTGATGTAGGCCTCCTTGAAGTCAGTTTTGAGTGCTTTTTTGAAGGTGTTGAAGGTGGGAGGGAGCCTGATGGGCAGCGGGAGAGAGTTCCACAGGATAGGGGCAGCTCTAGTGAAGTCCTGCAGTCTGGCATGGGAGTGCGAGATGCGTGGGGTGGTTAAGAGGAGGTCGTTGGAGGAGCGAAGTGGGCGGCCAGGTGTATATCTGCTGACCAGGTCAGAGATGTAGGTTGGGCAGGACTTGTGTAAGGATTTGTATGCCAAACATAGGATCTTGAAGCTGATTCTGAAGTGAATTGGAAGCCAATGAAGGGATTTGCGTAGGGGAGTTGTGGAGACAGAGCGGTGGGAGGAGTAGATGAGTCTGGCTGCTGCGTTCATGATGGATTTTAGGGGGGCGATGCGGTTTTGAGGAAGGCCTGACAAGAGGGAGTTGCAGTAATCCAGGCGGGAGATGCTGAGGGCATGGACAAGGAGTTTGGTAGTGTCTGGGGTCAGGAAAGGCCGGATCTTGGAGATGTTGCGTAAGTGGAAATAGCAGGCTCTAGCTACGGTTTGGATGTGGGAGGTGAAGGAGAGGGCCGAGTCTAGGGTGACCCCCAGGCAGCGGGCTTGTGTGGTTGGATGAATGATTGTGCCATTGACAGTGACATAGAGGTCAGTGGGGGGTGAAGCAACACGGGGCGGGAAGATTAGGAGCTCAGTCTTATCCAGGTTTAATTTTAGGAACCTGGCAGACATCCACGATGAAATAGCTGAGAGACCAGAGGATACCTTCTCCATGGTGGTGGTGGAGAGCTCAGTGGTATGGAGGTAAATCTGGGTGTCATCTGCATATAGGTGATAGTTGAAACCCAGAGAGGAGATGAGTTTTCCGATGGAGGTGGTGTAAATGGAGAACAGCAGGGGACCAAGAACAGAGCCTTGGGGGACCCCAACTGAAAGTGGGAAGGAGGTTGAGGAGGAACCATTGAAGGAGGTCTTGAAGGAGCGATTTGAGAGGTAGGAGGAAAACCATGCTAGGGCACGGTCTTGGATACCCACAGATTGCAGGGACTGGAGTAGCAGGGAGTGATCAACAGTGTCGAATGCTGATGAGAGGTCTAGTAGGAGAAGGATAGTGTATTTTCCTTCGGCCTTGGCAAGCGTGAGGTCATTGACGACCTTGGTGAGGGCAGTCTCGGTGGAGTGGCCTGGCCGATAACCTGATTGTAGGGGATCAAATAGGGAGTTGGAGTCAAGGTAATGGGTCATGCGTTGGTGGACTAAACGCTCTAGGAGTTTAGATGCAAAAGGGAGTAAGGAGATAGGACGGTAGCTGGATGGAAGTGAGGGGTCTAGTGAGGGTTTTTTTAGTAGGGGAAGTACAGTGGCCTGTTTGAAGTCAGAGGGGAAGGTACCCGTGGATAGGGAGAGGTTAAACAGAGTGGTAAGGACAGGAGCCAGAACAGGGAAGTGAGGACGGAGGCATTTGGATGGCACAGGGTCTAGGGGGCTGGAGGGGGCAGGAGAAGTGGCTAGGAGACGGCTGACTTGGTCCTCTGTGATAGAAGTAAAGGCAGTGAGTGGAGGGTGGGGTGGGGAATAGGTATTGGTGGGGGAGGTAGAGGTGGTGGAGTGGAGGCATGAGATTTCCCGTCGGATGCTGGCTATTTTGTCGGTAAAGTGGGTGGACAGATCAGTGGCTGAGAGGGCGGAGGTGGGGGGAGGAGTGGTGGGGTTAAGGAGGGAGTTGAAGGTGGCGAAGAGGCGCTGAGGATTGGAGGCTTGGGATCCGATCAAGGCAGCAAAGTATTTTTGTTTAGCATCAGTTAATGCGGTATAGAACAGCTGCAGGTTGGCCTTGTACGCCAAGAAGTCGGAGTTGCTGCGGGATTTCCTCCATTTGCGTTCGTAGGTGCTTGTCTGTTTTTGGAGGTTGCGAGTGTGTGCATTGTGCCAGGGCTGGGGGTTGATGGGACGGTGGGGCGGAATGTGGGGGGTGCAGCAATGTCTAGGGCTGCCGAAAGGGCCTGGTTGTATTTGGCCACGGCTTGGTTTGGGCAGGTAACGTTTGGGAGGGTGGATGTGAGGGAGTGGAGGGGGTTGGCTAGTGCAGTTGGGTCTAGGTTATGCAAATCTCTCTGCCAACGACCTGAGGGTGGAGGAGGGTTGGGGGAGGATGATGGGGAGATGGAGAAAGTGAGAAGGTGATGGTCGGAGAGGGGGAAGGGTGTGATGTCCAGGTTGGGGAGGGTGGCGGATTTTGAGAGAATCAGGTCGAGAGTGTGGCCAGCGCGGTGGGTGGGGGAATTGGTGTGTTGGGAGAGGCCAAGGGAAGTAGTGAGGGAGAGCAGTTGAGAGGCTTCAGGGGAGTAAGGACTGTCCATGGGGATGTTGAAGTCCCCAAGTATGATTGTGGGGAGGTCAGAGGAGAGGATGTGTGGGAGCCAAGAGGCCAGGTTGTCCAGGAATTGTTTAATGGAGGTGGATGGGGGGCGGTAAAGGACTGCGATGACTGCTGGAAGGGGATGGTAGAGGCGGATAACATGTGTCTCAAAGGATGTAAAGTTTAAAGAAGGGGGTGGCGTGAGGACACGGAAAGTGCAGGACGGGGAGAGGAGCAGACCCACCCCTCCCCCAGACCTGTTTTCTGGTCTGGGGGTGTGACTGAGGTGAAGTCCCCCATAGGAGAGGGCCGCTGCTGCAGCAGAGTCAGAGGGGGTGAGCCATGTCTCTGTGAGGGCAAGGAGGGTGAGGGAGTTGGAGAGGAAAAGGTCATGGATTTCAGTGAGTTTGTTGCGGACTGATCTAGCATTCCAGAGGGCGCAGGAGAGAGGGGTGGTGTGCTTGTGAGAGGTCTGGATGGGAATGAGGGAGGAGAGTGAGTGAGTGTGGGTGCGGGAAGGAACTGTGAGGGGGGTGGAGACATGTTTAGAGTGGGGTGTGCATGGAGTCAGTGATGGAGTGGTATGGGAGTTGCGTGGGGTTGGAGGGTAAAATGGGAGGGTAGAGTTACATAAGGTGACCTTATTGAGGACTAGGTGGTGAAGGAGCAGGTGGAGGAAGAGCATATTGTGATATGTAGATAGTGGAGGAAGAGGTGTGCAGAAAGGTGGAGGAGTCATGGAGTTTGAGAGTAGGGAGAGATGGTTTGTGCAGGCTGAGATGTTTGGCAGTGTTTAAAGTTGTAAATAATGCAAATACCTTAGTGACTGCCTAATGCTGCTGGATTGCTGGTAAATTCTGGTAAATTCAATTAGTAAGATCCTTAAAGCGATCCTTAAAATGCGAGCCGACAATCGTCAAAGCCGATTACACAGCATCCTTAAGAACATCCACACAGCCCTAGTGTTTGAATAAGATTGGTCTAGAGACCACTAGCCTCCACTACAATCAGCTGTGAGCTGGACAGGAAGTTGACCAGCATGGGGGTGGACTATGCAAATACTTAGAGCTGGGTGGATAAAGAGGTGTGAATCAAGCAGCCAGTAAGATAACAATAGCTGGGGGGAGGGGGGGTACAGGTAAATGCAAGCAATTTAGATATTAGAGTAAGGGCAGATTAGAAAAAATAATTAAGTCACATACACAGGTAGATGCAATTTGAGAATCGTGTGCAGATGTAGAAAGTCACATACACAGGCAGATGCAATTTGAGAATCGTGTGCAGATGTAGAAATATGGCTGATATTGTGGTGAAACCCCTCCCACAAAAATTCTGAGTACGTACTCTGGGCATTTTCCTGTCTGTGAACCCTGTTGCATTGTGGAAAATGGCTGTTTACAGCTGTTTCTAACTGCCAAAACAGCAAGCAGCAGCTACATCACTTGCCAGCAGTAAAATGTCACCATGTGATAAATGTCAACATATAAATCGGGGATTTAAAATATTTTACAATGGGCAAACACTGACTAAATCATTTATACATAATTATTGTAAAAATGAAGCACTTTTTTATTACATTATTTTCACTGGAGTTCCTCCATACAGTTGTTGAGCAGTTACTCCAACTGTGAGCACAGCAAGGGGAAAAACATTGTGGTGCCTGTCCACCAAATTTGCAATACTTCTTGGCTTCATGTATGAAGGATCTAACCATAGCAGTAGAGTATTAAAACTTCTTACTTGTATTGAACTATAGAAGGTTTTTTTGTTACTGGGACTTATTAGAACATATAAGTTGCAAACTAGTCACTCAGATATGTATGGATAATATTCTATAGCCAGACACTTGACACGTTCACCAGGATGTAATATTGCAATGCTGACACATGCCCTGTTGATTAATGAGAAGTGTAAGCTTTGATTATAGGTGCGCTTGATCATGTACTCCTATATTACAAGTGCAACATTTACTGTACATTTTATTAAAGAGAACAATTATAATGGACACTTAACAGCCTGCAGCTACTCTATAACCCATCACTGGTGGATTACTTTTTATAAATGATTCTTGTCTAATGAACATGCCATGACAACTTTAAAGAGTTCATCTTCCCAACACTTTTATTACTGAGCGTTAAAGGGCTTGTGTATATATACTAGTGTGCCTGGTATACAATGCAACATACTGTACTTGCTTTATCTTGCCCTCTAATGGTGGCCATACATGGTACAATTTTTTCATCCAATCTTACCATTTCTATGTAGTATAAGGGTAAATTAAGTAAATATACTGAAATGATAATTTAGGCAGTTCCCTTATATTGCATAGAAATGGTAAGATTGTATGAAAAAAATTGTACCATGTATGGCCACCATAAGACAGACATCTCACCTTTAGCATGTACATTATTAGCTGTTATTTTGTACTTGAATATTCACTTTCAGTTACAGATTACTCCGATTACTCAGATGCCTCATGGTGTACCAGAACGCCCAAGAGCGTGTAAGGGGCTAAAAAATGACCAAAAAGCCCTTTTACTAAAAAAAAAAGTTACACAAAACAGAACTTAGCCTTCTCAAACAGGATGGTATTTGTAAATATTTAGGTTGGAGTGAGCATTTGTCGTCTAACCATGATGCATCACATCTGAATATGCAAATCATCGCTTTGTTGTTCCTGAAAGCTAAACACACCTCCAGAACCACTGGAATGCAATGATGCGTCAGCTTGTTAATTGTACAGAGCCATAATAATCCAGCATACATACAGTTTCAGACTGGTTGGCCCTCATCAGTGCATTTGTAACACTTCCCTACTGAGCTAAGAATAGAAGGCTAAAGAGTGTTCTGGAATTTAATTGTCCAAAGTCTGAGTTGTGATAAATCTGCTTAGAATGGATTGGACATTTTATAACAAGGAATTGAACAGTTTTTTTTAAAAAGCTATGTAAACCAGTTGTGGTGTTTTGTTTGTGTAAGCCAGTGACTCTACACATTCATCTAGTCACAGCTGACTAGGCCATGGGACTTATTTTTGAAAAATAAATGGTTTACAGTCAGTAATGTTGGTGTCTGATGTGACTTAAGTAGAATATCCTAAATAGTGTAGGACAACTGAGTGTTACAAATGGCTTAGTCTAGAATGAGGATGTTACTTCCTGACTAGACAGGAACTGTCACCAGATGGAGGATGTCCCTCTGATTTGTCCTGATTTACCTCAGCACAGCATGCAGGACACATTACAAAGGAGGAAACTCTAGGCCAGAAGGCATTGCTGTTTTGGGCACTCTTGGAGCATCTAATTAGGCATAATTCATATTGTTCCGTATGTGTGTCATAGCTCTAGAATACCACCAAAACAAATTGAGCACAACAATAGTATAATAGAAGTCCATGTTCGTGGACCAAATAAACACTACACTAGTAAACAGAAGTCCACAATGAACCAAAACATAGCAAAAAATGCATCCAACTCCATGATGAAATAATGCTTAACTTTATTAAGAAATGGCATATAAAATCAATTTAAAAAGTTGTAACAGAGCTGAGCACCACACTGTGCGGACAAATGGCTAATATAAATATATCATATACATCTGTAGGTATACATAAATCAAGGGTAAAAAGACCAGCCTCTCAATGCAGACAAAAAATGGCTGCATGTATAGGTAGAAGTAGATGTCATAATGATGCAGCTAAATGACTAATAAACACATAAGGTATCAAATTCATCAGCGGTGACCGCTGCAAGACCTCCACTTACCCTAGAAACAATGTCCGCCACAGCAAGGCTCACTCAGAGGCTATCTGACGCGTATCGGACTTCCGTCCTTCGTCGGTGTAATATAGATCAAAACCCACTTTTTTTTTTTTTTTTTTTTTTTTTTAAGCCCATTTTGTGTTCGGTAGACATAAATCAGTTGACTAGTTAAAAAAAAAAAAAAATACAACAGTATGGAGAGCCCTGCCTAATATGAGCTTAAAGGGAACCAGAGATGAATGATTTACACAAAATAAACATGTCAGTCGATTGCTTGTAAAGAATAAATGCTCTACCTGATAATTTTGCCGCTCTGGTGTGCCTTGAGTGTTTTTTATCCATTATTGCTCCAGGAAAAATCCAATATGGCCGCCAGCTCAGACTCATTCTGCTTCCGGTTTATGAGCTGTTCTGGATGGGCTGTCTAGCCTCTGAGACTATAAACAAGCAGGGCTGCTGCTGCATTCATTATTCTGGTATGCTGTGCAGCTGCCTGCAGGAAGTGTCTCTCATATCCATAAAAATAAGACTGCATGATGACTGCACAGTCAGTGCACACAGATCACACAGCCACACTTGTGTGTTTGAGAGCAGCAGCAGCTCCTCCCAGTCATCACAGCGCTGAGTATGCAAATCGGGAAAGCTGAGCCAGGAGGGGGCAGGCTTGGGCTTGAAAAGACTCCACAGAAGACTGACTCAACTATGATTCCAGGTCAAACCTAGACTGAATGCTCAGTCCGGGATTCTTAGCACAGCTGATAACAGATTGTGCAGAGAAGAATGAAACTAAAAGCAGGGTAGGTGTTTACTGTCATGTTCCCACTGATAAATGTAAAAAAATACATGGGGGTGCTTCGTCTCTGGTTCTCTTTAAAGTGAAAGTGGATAAGAAGTGCACATAGAGGGTATTGGGAGGCATAGGTGGGTTCAAAGGGAACCTGAAGTGAAAGGAATAAAGATGCATCCTCTGTATTCTCTCACTTCAGGTCACTTTAAAGTACAGTAAGTTGCAAATTATAGAAATGTAATTCATACATGGCTAATTGGAAGCAGTTATGATTCAGCAGCCAGCTAAAATGGCCTAGAACAAGTTTTAAGCAGAAAAAGTAAGCTTGTAAGTCATGCTTAAAAGGAATCTTAGCTGAGGGATATGGATGTTTACTTTTAAACAATACCAGTTGCCTCACAGTCCTGCCGATCTCTTTGGCCACAGTAGTGGCTGTATCACACACCTGACAAAAGCATGCAGCTAATCCAGTCTGGCTTAGGGCTGGCTCACACCAGAGTGGTTCTGGATCGTTTTTGAAAACTCTTGCAGGGGAAACCGCTTGGCTAATGAAAGTGAATAGGATGGTGCACACCAGAGCGGGTCGTTTTTTTCCACAAACGCAAACTCTGGGGCTGCAGCATTTTTAGATTTCTGATGCGTTTCTGCCTCAATGTTAACGTATAGGAAAGGGAAAACTGCTCTGAAAAACTCTAGATCAGAGCGGTTTTCCAGGTGTTTGGTACAGAAGCTAGTAACAGCTTTACTGTAACAATATTTGAAATGTACTACACAAAAACGATAAAAAAAAAACGCTAGGCATGTTTAGACTCGCTCTGAAATCTGCTTCAAAAACCTCTAGCATTTTGCAGATCTGCTAGAGGTTTTTGGTGTGCACTGGGCCTTAGTCAGAGCACCTGATCTGCATGCTTGTTGAGGCTCAGCAGGAGAGTCAGGCAACTGGAGTTATTTTAAGAGGAAAAATCCATATCCTTCTTAGTTTAGGTTCCCTTTAATGTGTATTTTAGGACCAGATTATTTGTTTTATACTTTTTTTTTTTGGGGGGGGGGGGGGTTAACTATTGACGAATTTCTTTCTTTTCTCCAGTCCTATCTTTGCTTTTGCTCGTAGGCCACTGTCTCCTGTGTGTTTGGGTCACCCTTTTCCGAGAAGTTTAAGCTGATGTGGAGATCCTGTCCAGACCTGTGGGAAAGTACAGCTATTAATACTGTACATTTCCCACTGAATCTGAAAGGAACTCCCAACAGGAAGGTTTGAGCAGACTGCAAGACCTACTTTCTTGCATTTAACTTTTTGGTTTCCAAGCCATTAGTTCTCTGCTGAACAATAACTTATCTGTCGCACATTTTGGTGTCACTGCTATGTTCCCATGCATGCTTTCACCACCAAGCTGTTTTTCACACACAAGACCCGTTGCTTCTGACCTTTTATAGAAATAATTCTATACTTGTATAGCTGACATATTTACTGAATGAGAAATGTAGTATCTGGATGGCAGTGACTAAAAAGGAGAAAAGGCAAGTTAACGTCAGGACACAGACATTCTCAATTGCAATTTTCATTGTTGTTAACGTCTATAAAGTTTGTGTCCTTTGCTGGCATTTCTAAAGCTGGCCTAGAAATATCAGTGCATATGCAGTTTATGGTTTTAGGGTGAATCTTCTGCAAAATTTCTGCAAACCTATTCAAACTGGCTTTCAGAAAGAATTTGGTGTGGGTTTCCATAGGTAATCATTGAGAAGGATCCCCAGGTCAGCATGATGCTTTTACTAAAGAGGTGTGTGTGTATATTGATTTATGTACCAGAGGTGTTAGTAGAAGAACGCAAAATGTTGATCAGATCTATTGGGAAAGAGAAAATATGATGGTAATCTTTCTATATAAATGGGGAAAACTTTGCTGTGGTTGAATAGGAGTAGATTCAATTTTGGTTAGATCCAATATTCACACTTTCATAAACAGACCCCAATAGTTGTAATTCCCCATATTTATATAGCACAGACTTGTTCCACAGTACAAAGAAGAATTCTATTCTGAGGGACATGGAGTATTGGAATTAATGTTCCTAGTGCAGTCCAGGGTTAATTTATGGGGGTAAGCTACAGGGGCGTAGCAATAGCCATGGCAGCTGCTATGGGGCCCTGGAGCATAGGGGGCCCGGGTGGTACTTTGTGTGTTCACCAATAACTTTCTTGTGTTTCTCCAGCCTCTGACTTTCTCATTGCCTATGAACTATGTGCAGTGTTGATTGCATGAGAATGTAAATTGCCCAATTAACTTATCCATAGGGTAGGGGCAGGTGGCATTGCTTAAGGGTGCCTACATCCGAGATCCCCATGAAAGTTTTGCTATGGAGCCCCATGATCTCTTGCTATGCCACTGATAAGCTAACTAACTTCCATTATGATTGTGGGATGTAGGATAAGACTGATGCACATGGGGAAATGCATGAAAAAAAAACAGTACACTTACAAACTCCATGCAAATTTTTAATGTTCCTTGCTATAATTCAGGACAAATGAGCTGTCCCATCAGTGTAATGCTCTAAGGTCTTAGGAAAATCTTTACCAAAGCCCTCCTATTACCTGAGCACTCTACTGCATCTCCAACGCTTCACTGATTAGAAACTCCTGCAAAGTATGCTTTTGTTTCCCACCAGGGCTTCCCATTGATCAGTTCATTGAAATTGATGAAAATCCTTCCTTGCTAATGATTCTCATGGCTCCTGATCAGTGGACCAATCCAGAAGTATTAGTATTGGTCAGGCATTGGGACCCTGTGCCGGCAGATGGTGGGCTCAGCCTTTCTGGCTGGTCCATTCTTTGTTAAAAAATGAAATTGTGAATGGTAAGATTTAGCTCTCCAAAACAATTTGATTACCAATTCAATTAAAAGCCTCTTTCTAACACATGCCGAAGGATTTATTGTAAGTGGACACATTTTTATTACACCAGCAGCACTACCTAAAATGAGGGAATTGAAACGGGCATGAAATGCTGTGTAACGCAATGGTATTACCAATCAAGACAATATATTTGACCTTCAGAAGTAAATAAGGCCACAAGTGTTGTGGATTTCTCTGCAGTGAGAGATACTAGATAAGTAAACCACTCACTTTATAAACATTGAGGCCTTGTTCACACTGATTGCTTAGCGATTTGTTGAGCTTTTTTCAAAGCGCTTTTCTCTGCGCTTTGAGCTTAGAAAAGCGCTTTTGCTGAGCGATGGAGATTTTCACTTCCTGACGTCAGGAAGTGAACTCTTTGACCTGGATAGGAATAAAGACAATGTATGTATTAGAAGCGCTCTGGAAATCGCTATACAAAGTGCTTTCAAGCACTTTGCAATTTCCCTATACATTCCATTGAGCCAAAGCGCTCAGAAAATGGTTCAGGCAGCGCTTTTGCGATCGGAAAACAATCAAAACGCTCATGTGAACTCATTCAACAAGTGCTTTTAGGGCGATTTCTGAAATAGCCAGCACTTAAAAAAAATCCACTATCGCTCAGTTAGAACAAGCCCTCGAGGGGACATGCGTACTTTGGCGTGCATGACTCGTTCATCTGGTTTTTGCCACTCAGTTCAAAAATAAAAAGTCTACAATTTACAAGGTGAATAACTGATTTTTCTCTTTTCTGATCTGAGTGCTCTGGTGGAGAAAGCTGCATGACATAACCTAGTCTAAACATCAATGGGAGCCATTTTATACTAATCTATAGTCATCTATAGATATGAGTGATTCTGATGCTGAAACCAGGTAATTCAGGTAAAGGGAATTATTTTGTCATAAGTGCCTCTTTAGGTAGCCCATTTTTGGGAAAGTGTCCTTTAATTTATCCAAGTGATTATGTTGGGCAATTGTTTACACTTCTCCAACCGGTTTGGTTAGACAAAATGAATATCTAATGCATAGGAGAGAATTTTATCCATATACTGTCGCACTTTTTTTTTCTTTTCTTTTAGAAGTTCTTGTATGTACTGCAATACTGACATAGTAGCAAAGGATTTTGGTTGAAACACTGACATTTTCTTGATATTGTAGTTGTCATGACCTTTGAACATTCACTTTTTTGCCTCTGAAGAAGCAACTCTTGTATAGGCTGTGAAATGTGAGGTCAGGCCAATCACTGCATATTGACATGATGTATGGACTTTTAATGCTTTTGTCATATTTGTTTTAATCAGACTGTAATTGTTGTTTTATCATTATTCATTGTGGACATGAAAAAAAACATTTTCTTCTTGTTACCTCTATTGCCATATTTATCAGAGGGGTGGTCACCATATAAGGGCCTGTACACACTGCTGCGCTTTTAAAATCGCAAGGTGTTTTGAAAAACGTGAAGACCTGTAAACACTGGTGCGATACAATTTTTCTATATACATGAAGGCTTTGCGATTTAAAAATCGCATGCAACTTAAAAAATGCAGCGCAAGCGCAGCAGTGTGTACAGGCCCTTATAGTTTCTCTTGTTAATCATCTGTATGGTAATCTAGGTATACACCAGATCTTGGGAACCACAAGGAAAGTGTGAGATGCTGTAGCTGAGGGTTTTACCCATTATCAAAATATTTGTCCAAGTGCAAATACGTGAGTTTGGCTGTACTGGCCATTTCTGATTTCTGTATGGCCCCTTATGAGGTGTTTGATCTAGTTGCATTTAGACTATTAACCATGGCTCCTGGCTGAAAACACAGAACAGCGTGCGGTGGCGCTGTTTGCCACCAGGAAAGCAAAAACCAAATACGTTTTTATTTTGTATTGTGGCCATTTCTATGCATTGCAGCTTTTATAAAGGACCTCATAAAGTGTAGGTTTTACCCAAAAAAAAGTTATGCAAGAAAATGAATTCACGTTCACAGGAAGTCTAGCAGATGAAGTAAAAAAAAGTTGGACTTCCTCTATTTGGAATTTTAACCTTTCTCAAAACTTTCCCTATTGTAAAGTTAAAACATGCTCTTATCAGCTAGTAACATATACCAGCAGCTGGATATCATTAGAGCTTTCTGTCTAAACCATTCCTCTTCATTAGGTTGTTCATGACAGCTTTTACTTCACACAAAAAAATGTTACTTTGTGTTCAGATTTATCTAAGTCGTGTCCCACACAGCCTCAGAAAGCTGGGCCATGACACATATTAACATCTGCAGAAATCCAAAAATCAGAACTTTATCCAGAGTCGGGCGAACATGTCTTTAACCCCAACATGATGCATTTCCTTTAAATCAGTCTGTGCTTTGAGGAATAAAATCGCAGTGATTTATCTTTCACTTATTGCCATAGTCTAAGTCTCCATAAATTGAAAATGGAAATGTTATCTAAAAAATGTACTAGACAGCTGGGTCGCGATCAAAGACCTATAAACATGTAGGCTAGTACTGGAGTCTGAATCATTTGTATGTGCTGGAGCCTACATTCGAGAAGAGATGTAAATAGGCTAGAGCTTTAGCCCGTCATTTGTTGTGGGTGGCAGGATGAGATAGAATGTTCAGAGAAAGATTAATGGTGTGCGCACACTGCCAACTGATGACACCCATTGGGGATAATTAGCTGATCCCCTTTGGGCGACATCGCTAAACCAGGCTGCACACGCGTAATGTATGACATGCTCTGTTATGGGGGGGGGGGGGTGAACACGAGGGTTGATCAGTCAAGAGGCTGGTGGGGGGGGGGAGAGGTGCAAACAATGGGATTGGTAACTTATTTGCATCGCTGTGGTTGAGTAGGTCCCTTCGGCGAATCGCTCGCAGGTCGGGGGTTGCTGGCTGCTGTACACATACCTGATTGTCGGCTGAGGCAGTCATTATCGGCCGCTTCAGCTGATTTAAGTCAGGCATGTATGAGGCTGTAGATTGGTTCACATATGTACATTGCACTGAAGTGTACAGTTTGCACATTGCTCACTCTAATTCTAGCTCTATTGCTTCATATGCTTACCGTTCAACAAATAGTAGCATGTCTACTGTCTGTAAAAATGTTCTGGTTTGGAAATCTGAGTTGATACAGAATGGTGCAAGTTTGTTGCTTGAAAATTTACAGATCAAATCTTGCCAAGGTGGAATTCCATTGGTCCATTTTCAAGCTGCCTAAATCAACAAACAAAAGTTGCATAATCTTGCATCACAACAGATTTTTTTTTTTTCGCTCCCACTGGCCATCTCTAGCCAGCAGGTACAGTATGTTAATTGACCACATCTAGACATAGGAGGGCCCCTGTTGGGGGTCATGGCCAGCCCTATCATGATTCAGGTTGCAAAACCTAGGGGAAGGGGGGTTCTTGTGACTGGGCCAATCTGAAAGGTGGAGCACAAATGTCTAGTCCAGAGCTGGGTCCTCTCTTCTGCACTTCAGACTATCACTGTGCAGAAGCATCACCTTATAGGCTCCTGATGTCAAGTGACATGCTATTTGTGCTTCACTGCATGCTTGGCTGTTCAGATAAGGATAGGAGGGAGGCAGGCAGGCCCCTTCCTTTTTTTTTTTTTTTTCCCCTTCCTTTTCTTTCCCCAGCTACTAATTGTACTAAGAGCTGGTGGGAGAAACACATATTGGCTGCACTTGTTTTTGGCAGAGAAAGATACTTTATGCACTTTTTTTCTGGGGGGAATGATACTGGCTCCACTTCTTACTGTGGGGTGAGTTCTGGTGGCCAAGGGATCTTATTTTCTCCACTGGTTGCAGTCATCCATGCAGGTCTCTTTATGCTGTCCCTCCAGTTCTTGTTAGATTGCACATCTTTCATTTATAGCTGCTTGTCATTTATAGCTGCTTGTCATTTATAGCTACCTTTCCACAGCTACTGTGACCAGGGCATGCAGGGTAATTGATATGGTTGGCATCTTGGAAATAATTGCTGCTGGCTTCTGAGGCGCTGCCAGGATAACACCCAAGATGAGATGATTTTGGAATAGAGGAGCTGTACTGAGAAGATATCCCATATGGTATCAGGTATCATTTGTTTCCCGCATGCTTCATTTTTCAAGCCAGGAGAGCCACGTTAAAGGGTAACTCTGAAGTGAAATTAATACGGAGGCTTCCATCTTAAATTTCTTATGACCAATGGCAGTTGCCTGACTCCTGTGCTGATGCTCTGCCTTTAAGTCACTGGCCTTGAATGAGCGTGCAGGTGATATGCTTTGACTTTGCAATTTTAAAGGGGAACTTTAGCCTAAACAAACATACTGTTATCAAGTTACATTAGTTATGTTAATTAGAATAGATAGGTAATATAATCTTTTACACACCCTGTTTTAAAACCGGAAAATGTTTGTGATTCATGGGGGCTGCCATCTTTGTCATGGGGGCAGCCATCTTTTTGGTTGAAAGGAGGTGACAGGGAGCAGGAGACACAGTTCTAACTGTCTTGTGTCTTGATAACCCCTCCCAGCTGCACACACTAGGCTTCAAATGTCAAATTCAAAATGTAAAAAAAAAAAAATTGCACCAAAACAGCAGAACGAGAACATCATCATCAGAAATCCCATCATGCTTTGCACAGCATAAGGGAAAAACTGCCCGGGCAGTTTTCTTCTGTGCAGCTAAAAATGAGGCTTGTATAAGAGAAACAAAGTTCTGATGCTGAGAAACTGTTAAAGAAACACCAAGCCTTTTCAATGCTGCTGAGTCGATTTTTAGTCTGGAGGTTCACTTCAACAAAACACACAGCAGCGCAACAGTCCTTTCCTTGGGATGATTATCTTCTGAAATGCACTTAGATGTTTCTTTCCCTTGTGTTAAACCTCCACCACACCTAGCAAGAAAGCGACTCACCCTTTGCTGAGACCACTATATTGGTCTAATTGTGCCTTGGGGTTATCCCCTGGTCACCCCCGACCACCTCGACCTTTAGGGTTGCAGATATCTGCTTTTCTCCTTCTATATGGTAAGTGCGATTACCTCCAAAGAAATGCTTAACATAGCGTAATACTGTATGTAAAATATTTATTGCTAAAATTTATTGCACTTACAATCTGTTTTTTTTTTTTTTTTTTAAAACCGCGTGAGTTTTATGACGGGCTCTCTCCCGTTTCGGGGGCCACTCTTGTTTGCTCCAAGCATGAGGTGGGTAACGGCTGCCGCGCGCACAGCCGTCCCACTTCTCTGCAGCATCTGCACGGATCCCTCACACTCCGCCGCCGCTTGATTGACAGCGGCGCGTCCCACAGTTGCAGTAAGGATGATGTTGAGGTCGTCCTCTGCACCGTGCGGGGACCCCGGGCCGGCGGCTGCATACGGAGCGCTCACCATGGGACAGACACCTGCGAGGGGCTGGAGAAAGCCCCAGGTAAGTAAATCAGATTTTCATTTGAGTTTGCTAATGATTCCTTTAAAGGGCAACTGTAATGAGAGGTATTTGGAGATTGCCATATTTACTTCCTTTTAAGCAATACCAGTTGCCTGGCTAGACTGCTGATCCTCTGCTTCTAATACTTTTAGCCATAGACCCTGAACAAGCATGCGGCAGATCAGGTGTTTCTGACATTGTCAGATCTGATGAGATTAGCGGCATGCTTGTTTCTGGTCTGACTCAGACACTGCTGCAGCCAAATAGACCAACAGGGCTGCCAGGAAGCTGGTATTATTTAAAAGGAAAGCAATATGCCAGCCTCCATATACCTCTCACTACAGTTTTCCTTTTCAGATGTTTCCTAGATTTTAAATTAAACCCAATGACAACTAGTTGGCTTTATAGCTGTTAACCAGTGCAGAAGTGTCCACATCACAACTCCATGCTTTCCCTTTCCACTGTTTTGTTTCAAGGTGCACATCACCCAATCCTTTGAGAAGCTGCTGGGAGAACAGTTGTGAGCTGTAAAGGTGCTCCCATGGAGGCACATCTTTCAGCAGACAGGCAGTTTGAACACACTGCGGTACTTTTTTGACATATTTTGGAAATGTGTAGTCTGGTAAGAAGAAATCTGTTTAAGGGTTCACGTGAGTGGGTGTCTCTTAACCACTTGAGGACTCGGCCTTTACCCCCCCCCCCCCCCTTAAGGACCAGAACTGTTTTTTTATGATCTGTGCTGGGTGGGCTCTGCAGCCCCCAGCACAGATCAGGTTGCAGGCAGAGTGATCAGATCACCCCCCCCCCTTTTTCCCCCCCTTGGGGGATGATGTGCAGGGGGGGGGGGGTCTGATCGCTCCTGCCTGCCTCTGTGTTGCGGGGGGGGCACCTCAAAGCCCCCCTCCGCGGCAAAATTCCCCCCTCCCTCTCCTCCCTCTCACCCCTGGTGATCGGGGCTGCATAGGACGATATCCGTCCTGTGCAGCCTGTGACAGGCTGTCTTCTGTCACATGGCAGCGATCCCCGGCCGCTGATTGGCCGGGGATCGCCAATCTGCCTTACGACGCTGCTGTAGCAGCAGCGCCGTTCAATGTAAACAAAGGAGACAAACTTCTCCTGCGTTTACATTTAGTCTGCGAGCCGCGATCAGCGGCTCGCAGGCTATTCACGGAGACCCGCTCTGTGATCTAACAGGAAGCAGCCTTTCCTGATTAATTAGGGAGGCACCTGGCGACACAGATGTGCGTCACTGGTCCTCCAGCTACCACTTTGCCGCCGCACGGTATGAGTGTGCGGTCGGCAAGTGGTTAAGAGGCTTTGCTGGCACTTAATGGAGGGAGTTGTTTTGTTCCGTATCTGATAGCAGTGATTATTCGTTCTCTTGTGTTATGGCAGCAGTCACTCACTGGAGGACAAATTTATGCCAGTTTTAACTGTGGGCACATTTCTATTGGAAATCAATTGCTGTTCCTGTGGAAATGTATGTGCAGTGCGTTTTCTCACGTTGCAATGTGTGCTGATTTTTCCAACCTGTTTCTTTGAGGAATTTGTGACACTGACAGGGCCAGAAATAAGTGCCAAAACAAGCAGAGATCTGAGGTACTTTTTAGTGTCCAGAGTGTACAAGAGGAACAGTTGGAAAGGAGCATTATAAAGGTGGCACTATGATGGTAAATGAAAGAAGTGTTGCCTGCATTGTAATGTGACAGGGTGTAAGACAATGAATTCTCCCCCATGGTCACTTGTAACATAAAACACAGCAGCCGTTAATAGTTTTTTTGTTGTTTTTTTGTTTTGTTTTGTTTTTCTGAAGAATTTCAGTGCTGTCATGAAGAAACTGACAGTGTACAGAAATGTTGTGGTGAGGGACTGCTTTTGAAGCCCTCTCTATGTAGCAGGTTGCCCACAAACCGTCTAATGCAAGGGTGCCAAGCTGAAATAGAAAGTGGGTCAAAATTGAACACTGGGACCATGTTGCAGGCCAACTTCCATGTCTAGGGTCCACCACCTTCCCTTTTAAAGTTCCCTGGTGTCTTATGTCCCTCCGCTATACAGTTCCTTGGTGTCTAGTTGCCCCCCATCCTTTTACAGTTCCCTGTTGTATAGCAGTCCTCCCTCCCCATGCAGTGTCCTGGTGTCTACTAATCCACCTTCACCCCTTAACAGTACTCTGGTGTCCAGTGACTCCCCTTTCTCCCCTATGCAGTTCCCTTGTGTCTAGTTCTTTCCCCTCCCTCCCCATATCTTCCCTGTGGTTCTAGGGCTTCTCCACCTTTATAGCTTCCCTCGTGGTCTAGAGTGGTCTGAACATAATGCAAATTGGTGAAACCTCTATTGGGCCAAATTTGATGGCTCTGTGGGCCAGATCTAAAGCCGCATCTACACGCGTAGATGCGGCGGCGATGTTCCTTATCAATCGAGCCGCTGATGCGGCTCGATTGATGAGATCCGTCAGGACGGATCTCCCCACCGCCGATTCCCTGCTCACTCCCCGCGAGGGGACAATGGCAGGGAATAGAGCGGAAGATGAGCAGCGCCAGGGGGCGAGCGGGGAATCTAATCCGGCGCGCGAGCGGGGATGCGGCGGGGACGCGCAAGAGGCGATCCGGCGGCTAATCGAGCCGCCGGATCGGAGCCTCATCTACCCGTGTAGATGAGGCTTAAAGTGATAATTATTTTAGAAATATGTAGACTGTGGCCTCAATTCACAGAGCTTTATCAAACACTTTATCAAACGTTTGATAATTTTCCTCATGGGTAAAATCTTATTTTGAATTCACTAAGGTGTTATATATTTATCGAATGTTTTATCGATGAAATGATCAATAAATCTATAACACCTCTGTGATTTCAAAATTAGATTTTACCCATTAGGTAAATTATCAAACGTTTGATAAAGTGTTTGATAAAGCTCCGTGAATTGAGGCCTATATATTGTACGGGATCAGTTGGGTTCTTTCTAAATCGGTTTTCATAGGGACTACATAAAAAGCTTGTGTAGCAACTGTGCTCGAGTTCAACTGATATGAAAACTCTGAATGGAATGCAATATTGTAAAAATCCTTTTCTGCAGGCTGGTCAAATGACCAAGCCAGGCAGACACATGCTGGGAGACTTAATCAAGGAGCTGCACCCACGCCTGCCCAGTGTATACCAGCAGCTCTGCAACCGTTACGGTTCAGTACCTATGAAGGCATACAAACAGAAGCTGATTTTTTTTAATTTTTTTTATTACCAAATCTGTATTGAAGAAGCTGGACAAAGCTGGCTCCCAGCATTCATGACTGTAGTTAGAAAGCATGGAACAAATACAGATCTACTTAAGAGAACATGGCTAAATATACTCTGAAAAAGTTACCCAGTGGACTATCAGAATTACTGTATAGCTGCTGAAAAAATCATAGTGGGAGCTGGATCCTCTTTAGTGTTTTAATCGGTGCCAGTTATTCTCATAAAATGTGCGCATTTCATTTGTATACTTCACTTTACTAGAGTTGTTGAGCAAAAATTCCCCAAAATGCACTTTTAACAGTAGAATTCCCTTAGAGCTCCAACATTATCTAAGGTGTGAAGGACTTGATTACCAAAATAAACAAGTGAAGTAGGGAACATGCATCAGCCCAGATTTCATTGTAGCAGCATGTAAGGGTGTTGTAGCTGCAGCTTCTTGGACAGTAAAGCTGTGAATCGCACCGTGTCTGCGAGCAGAACTGCAGATCTTGTGTTTCATCCTCCTGACACCTCCTTGATGAGATTTCCATACTGAAGGGAAGAGAAGGCATTCAGTGCTACTAAAATGTTCAACTTCCTCCCCCTCATTCAGAGTTTGCTGTGTTGCATCCTTGACCATGAATTTCAGTGTGAGATTACATAGGGCCCCTTTGGTGATAAATGAATATGAGGACTCGTACCCTCCTAGATCTTCTTCCAGCACTTGCTTCCTCCTTATCATGGCATATCATTTCATATATTCAGCTGTGGGATGATCTAGGAAGAGGCCCACTGGCGCCATCAATTTTCTGTCTTTTGTGTAAGTGTCCAGGGACTGGTGCACAGGAACTGCCAGCAGCTTCGCTTGCTGCAGCTATGTCATCAAGAGCAGTTGAAGACTTCCTTCCTATTGAGGCCTTAGCACTCCATAAATGTGTAATTGTGATGCCAGCAGCTCAGATAGGTTTAGAATGTGTTATTTATTTTTTTTAACCATGTCTTGGCTATTCGACTCGGTACATAAGTTTTAACAAGACGTGCTGGTTTATTTATTTTTTTTGTCAGACAAACTAATCAGGACATGTTTCTTTGAAAGTATTTCAGGCTTTGTTTCCTCTGAAAATGAGACATCATCAAGATAAATAAAACACACACAGCACAATGGTTAGTAGAAAGCAAAACTGAATTGTAGCTCCCTTGTAAACTGTAATAGGTCATCTAATAACAGGAACGTGTGTGCCAGCAGAAGGTGATGTTGCATGTCCCCACACATCTTGCTCAGCATGTTTGCCTTGCTTGTACTGCAGTGGTGTTTTATTATATAGCTGCTTTTACATGCGGTTTTTATTTACTAAAGTGTAGCACAATTTATAACCGTTTTCAGTTATGTAAACATAAGCTTACTAGCCCGTGTAAATGTGGCATTACAGTATTAAGTTACAAGGTACAACAAGATTATGAAACAAAGAAAATATTTGGGTAAGCTGTAGGTGGCCTGCATTGTAGGTACACATACTGTTCCATAATAACCAGTGCATTGACACCTTGTAAGCTCTGATTGAAAAGATCCTACTTTTAACCACTTAAGGACCACAGTCTTTTCGCCCCTTAAGGACCAGAGCCTTTTTCTCCATTCAGACCACTGCAGCTTTCACGGTTTATTGCTCGGTCATACAACCTACCACCTAAATGAATTTTGTGTCCTTTTCTTATCACTAATACAGCTTTCTTTTGCTGCTATTTGATTGCTGCTGCGAGTTTTAGTTTTTATTATATTCATCAAAAAAGACATGAATTTTGACAAAAAAAATGACTTTTTTAACTTGCTGTGCTGACATTTTTCAAATAAAGTAAAATTTCCTATACATTTGAGCGCGAAAGTTATTCTGCTACATGTCTTTGATTAAAAAAAACCCATTCAGTGTATATTTATTGGATTGGGTAAAAGTTATAGCGTTTACAAACTATGGTGCCAAAAGTGAATTTTCCCATTTTCAAGCATCTCTGACTTTTCTGCGCACCTGTCAGGTTTCATGAGGGGCTAAAATTCCAGTATAGTACAAATACCCCCCAAATGACCCCATTTTGGAAAGAAGACATCCCAAAGTATTCAGTAAGAGGCATGGTGAGTTCATAGATTTTATTTTTTGTCACAAGTTAGCGGAAAATGACACTTTCTGACAAAAAAAAGAAAGAAAAAAAAGTTTCCATTTCTTCTAACTTGCGACAAAAAAAAAATGAAATCTGCCACGGACTCACTATGCTCCTCTCTGAACACCTTGAAGTGTCTACTTTCCAAAATGGGGTCATTTGTGGGGTGTGTTCACTGTCCTGGCATTTTGGGGGGTGCCTAATTGTAAGCACCCCTGTAAAGCCTAAAGATGCTCATTGGACTTTTGGCCCCTTAGCGCAGTTAGGCTGCAAAAAAGTGCCACACATGTGGTATTGCCGTACTCAGGAGAAGTAGTATAATGTGTTTTGGGGTGTATTTTTACACATACCCATGCTGGGTGGGAGAAATATCTCCGTAAATGACAATTGTTTTATTTTTTTTACACACAATTGTCTATTTATAGAGATATTTCTCCCACTCAGCATGGGTATGTGGAAAAATACACCCCAAAACACATACTACTTCTCCTGAGTACGGCGATACCACATGTGTGGCACTTTTTTGCACCCTAACTGCGCTAAGGGGCCCAAAGTTCAATGAGTACCTTTAGGATTTCACAGGTCATTTTGAGAAATTTTGTTTCAAGACTACTCCTCACGGTTTAGGGCCCCTAAAATGCCAGGACAGTATAGGAACCCCACAAATTACCCCATTTTAGAAAGAAGACACCCCAAGGTATTCCGTTAGGAGGATGGTGAGTTCATAGAAGATTTTTTTGTTTTTTGTCACAAGTTAGCGGAAATTGATTTTAATTGTTTTTTTTCACAAAGTGTCATTTTCCGCTAACTTGTGACAAAAAATAAAATCTTCTATGAACTCACCATACTCCTAACGGAATACCTTGGGGTGTCTTCTTTCTAAAATGGGGTCATTTGTGGGGTTCCTATGCTGCCCTGGCATTTTAGGGGCCCTAAACCGTGAGGAGTAGTCTTGAAACCAAATGTCGCAAAATGACCTGTGAAATCCTAAAGGTACTCATTGGACTTTGGGCCTCTTAGCGCACTTAGGGTGCAAAAAAGTGCCACACGTGGTACCGCCGCACTCAGGAGAAGTAGTATAATGTGTTTTGGGGTGTATTTTTACACATACCCATGCTGGGTGGGAGAAATATCTCTGTAAATGACAATTGTTTGATTTTTTTTTACACACAATTGTCCATTTACAGAGAGATTTCTCCCACCCAGCATGGGTATGTGTAAAAATACACCCCAAAACACAATATACTACTTCTTCTGAGTACGGCGATACCACATGTGTGACACTTTTTTGCAACCTAGGTGCGCTAAGGGGCCTAACGTCTTATTCACAGGTCATTTTGAGGCATTTGGATTCTAGACTACTCCTCACGGTTTAGGGCCCCTAAAATGCCAGGGCAGTATAGGAACCCCACAAGTGACCCCATTTTAGAAAGAAGACACCCCAAGGTATTCCGTTAGGGGTATGCTGAGTTCATAGAAGATTTTATTTTTTGTCACAAGTTAGTGAAAAATGACACTTTGTGAAAAAAACAATAAAAATCCAATTTCCGCTAACTTTTGACAAAAAATAAAATCTTCTATGAACTCATCATACACCTAACAGAATACCTTGGGGTGTCTTCTTTCTAAAATGGGGTCACTTGTGGGGTTCCTATACTGCCCTGGCATTTTACGGGCCCAAAACGGTGAGTAGTCTGGAAACCAAATTTCTCAAAATGACTGTTCAGGGGTATAAGCATCTGCAAATTTTGATGACAGGTGGTCTATGAGGGGGCAAATTTTGTGGAACCGGTCATAAGCAGGGTGGCCTCTTAGATGACAGGATGTTTTGGGCCTGATCTGATGGATAGGAGTGCTAGGGGGGTGACAGGAGGTGATTGATGAGTGTCTCAGGGGGCGGTTAGAGGGGAAAATAGATGCAATCAATGCACTGGGGAGGTGATCGGAAGGGGGTCTGAGGGGGATCTGAGGGTTTGGCCGAGTGATCAGGAGCCCACACAGGGCAAATTAGGGCCTGATCTGATGGGTAGGTGTGCTAGGGGGTGACAGGAGGTGATTGATGGGTGTCTCAAGGGGTGATTAGAGGGGGGAAATAGATGCAAGCAATGCACTAGCGAGGTGATCAGGGCTGGGGTCTGAGGACGTTCTGAGGTGTGGGCGGGTGATTGGGTGCCCGCAAGGGGCAGATTAGGGCCTAATCTGATGGGTAACAGTGACAGGTGGTGATAGGGGGTGATTGATGGGTAATTAGTGGGTGTTTAGAGGAGAGAAGAGATGTAAACACTGCACTTGGGAGGTGATCTTATGTCGGATCTGCGGGCGATCTATTGGTGTGGGTGGGTGATCAGATTGCCCGCAAGGGGCAGGTTAGGGGCTGATTGATTGGTGGCAGTGACAGGGGGTGATTGATGGGTGGCAGTGACAGGGGGTGATTGATAGGTGATTGACAGGTGATCAGTGGGTTATTACAGGGAATAACAGATGTAAATATTGCACTGGCGAATTGATAAGGGGGGGTCTGAGGGCAATCTGAGCGTGTGGGCGGGTGATTGGGTGCCCGCAAGGGGTAGATTAGGGTCTAATCTGATGGGTAACAGTGACAGGTGGTGATAGGGGGTGATTGATGGGTAATTAGTGGGTGTTTAGAGGAGAGAAGAGATGTAAACACTGCACTTGGGAGGTGATCTGATGTCGGATCTGCGGGCGATCTATTGGTGTGGGTGGGTGATCAGATTGCCCGCAAGGGGCAGGTTAGGGGCTGATTGATGGGTAGCAGTGACAGGGGGTGATTGACAGGTGATCAGGGGGGATAGATGCATACAGTACACGGGGGGGGGGGGGGTCTGGGGCTATTCTGAGGGGTGGGGGGGTGATCAGGAGGCGGCAGGGGGGGGGGATAAAAAAATAGCGTTGACAGATAGTGACAGGGAGTGATTGATGGGTGATTAGAGGGTGACTGGGTGCAAACAGTGGTCTGGGGGGTGGGCAGGGGGGGGTCTGAGGGGGTGCTGTGGGCGATCAGGGGGCGGGGGGGGGGAATCGGTGTGCTTGGGTGCAGACTAGGGTGGCTGCAGCCTGCCCTGGTGGTCCCTCGGACACTGGGACCACCAGGGCAGGAGGCAGCCAGTATAATAGGCTTTGTATACATTACAAAGCCTCTTATACATATGTGCAGCGGCGATCCGGGTGCTAGTAACCCGCCGGCGCTTCCGAACAGCCGGCGGGTTACTACGAGCGGTGGGCGGAGCGAGTCCCCGGCGGCTGATCGCGTCACGAATGACGCGATCGCCGCATAGCCACTCCCGCAGCCGCCCCCGCCGATGGGCGTATTGCGGTCGTTTGGGCCCGGACTTTGCCGCCGCCCATCGGCTGGGGGTGGTCCTTATGTGGTTAAGCACCATAAATAAATGTTGTCTTGTGTGCTGCAGTAATTAGTACAGACCTTGTGACATCGGCTTGTAGTTACACTTTTAATGCAGCTGTAGCAAATATACACTACAGAACATTGTGCAAAAGAGGAAAAGCAGAGCTATCCAGCAAGTCGAACAAGCTTGGAGACAGCACACCAATGGTTTCAGCAAAATCAAGCTGTACTGAAGCAGGGGTACACAACGTGTTTCAGGTGTCATTCTTCCTTAGAGCTATCCAGCCAGCCTGGTTTCCCGTGGCACTCTATCAACTATGCTTTATTAAGCCATGATATGATAGGCTGCATGCCAATAGGCCTATGCAAAGGTGGTTGTATAGTGTTTAAACATGTTCAGAGAGTGGGGTACATCTAAAAGGGGTTGCTTGGTAAAATGGCAGGAAATTCTGGTACTAGAATTTCAGTAGTATTACTGATCTTCTACTACTCCAGATAGTAAAATATCGGAAATTATACCAATGTTCTACTATCCCCCACACTTAACATAAATATCACATTAAACTTCCCCATCTATGCCTATTACAAACATTTCCTCCCCACCTACTCAAAAACTAAATATTGTGTACTTATTCAATTATTTTCCAATCACTGACACACTTTACCACATCCACGTAGTATTAAGGGTCAACCGATACTAAATATGAGCAGATTGTGTAGGTAAACCCTCATACTACATGAAGGTGGTACAATTGGTCAGTGATTGGCCAATCATAAATAAAAGCCTTTACAAGGCCTAACCCTACTATCTCTCTATCTATCTCTCTATCTATCTCTCCATCTATCTATCTATCTCTCCATCCATCTATCTATATATATATATATATATATATATATATATATATATATATTTTATTTTTTCGAACACTGACATTCCTACCTACATAGCCCCCACAGCCAAGTGGACTTTAATTAAAAAGCTGTCCCAGCTCCAGCACACTCAGTGCCTATATAGCCGCTATAAAGATGCCACTTACCAGAGCAGCTTTGCAAAGCCACATATTACAGTGGCTGCAAAGCCACAATTTGCCCAAGCTGCTATAAATGACAGCAGTGGTAAAGCCGCTAAAATCGCCTAGCTGGAGTTTGACGCACTCCTGTTTCAAAATTACTCACCTGATGCTTCCGTAGCTACTAATTGCATTGCGGCCTATGACCGTACCCAAATTGCTAGGCGCACCATGCACCGATTTTACCTGTTCCTATTTGTGTGTGCCATTATAAAATATGGTAACATTTATAGACTGGGTTTTTTTCAGTTTCTAATTCTCTCAGGGAAAGTAGTTCAAGTCAAATATCTATGCCTTTGGGGAAAAGACATTTGTCTAGCAAATACTTCTATTAATTATGTGTAGTTCACCATTTGCTTGGTAACCACTGGCTGTGTTGAAACCTGCCAGACATATTTATGTTAATTCTGTTTCTTAGAAGCTAGAAGTTGAGATTGCCTGTTGGTCTATTGTAGCATTTCATTGTATTTTTTTTCTGTAAAGGTGGATGTAGTCCTAAACAGTCAATGCTGTTTGCTTTAACTGTATATCCTGCTCTGGGAATGGCAGGATGAATCTGACTGGATGATGTGGGTTAGCCGCACAGTTTATCATTTAATGACAGCAGAGTTGAGACCAGAAAGGTAGCATATTTGGTACAGCAGGGACCCGGCAAGGAAGTAAACTGCACAAGCCCACCTGGTACTCATACTATTTTTAGCACTGCCGGCTGCATTCAGGACAAAGTCCACAAGTCAGGTTGCACCTGAATTGGAACAAAATGTAGATTCTTGGCACTTCATCAAGCCCTTTCAGTGTCCTCCAGGTCCCCTATATTGCCCTGCTTCCCCCTCCGAAAGAGCTCCAGTCGTGGCTACTGCACATCTGCAGTCCCGTGCTTTTAAAGGGAACCTGTGGTGAGACATATGGAGGCTGACATAGTTCTTTCCTTTTAAGCAAAGCACATTGCCTGGCTGTCCTGCTTATCCATTGCCTCTAATACGTTAAGCCAAAGAACATGAACAAGCATTCAGATCAGCGATTTATGTACTGTAGTAAAAGTTAGCTTTGCATGTGTACTCATTTGTTTATTTATTCAATAAACTTCATTAAGACAAGTGGACTTTTCCTCATGTAAATCTTTGAAGTATGTGTGCTTAAGGGTTTGTTTCCAAATAGCGCTCTTTCAGCCACGCTTATGGAACTGAGATCGCAGGGACAGCACAGAGTGCACTGTCTGCTGTTTCCATACATGTGCTGCGATTTACTTCTGAATCGCAGCACATGGTTGCCTGCATTTTTGGGCAATTTCTCCCACGATCCCATTTAGTATAGAGAATGAGATTGCATGCCCCCCCCCCCCCCCCCCCAGCAATGAAGCGCATTACAACGGAAATGAGCCTATAAAGCTGCGTTTGCTGCAAGAGTATACATACCTTGTTGTTTTATTTCTTGTGTAAAGTTGGGTACACATTTTCACGGTCACCCTGAATGATTGTTGTACAGATGCTCTGCAACCTGTTCGGTTTTATGCAGAGGGAATTGGAAAGGACAAGTAAGGCCCCGTTCAGACTGCAGAACGTACGAACGCACGCCATCCGCGTTCGTATGCGTTGCGTGGCTGATCCCATCACTGAAAAGTGAATGGGACAGCCACGCGTTTTTACAAAAAATGCGTGCAGCATGCGTTCCCGGACCGCACAGGTCCGGAACGCATGCAGTGTGAACATCAGACATTGCTCTGCATGCAATGTCTGATGTCGTGCGTGTCGGCCACCTGCACGCGTTTCCAAAGTGTGAACGGGGCCTAAGAGGTGCATCCCTGTGGGGATAATAGAAAAATGTTGGTTAGTAGTGATCCAACATCATGGATCACCAACAATCGCCATAATGTTGGGGACACCTTTACTCAGCTTGATTCTCTATAAACTCTGTTCATGGTAGATCTATCCGGGCCAACAAAAATCTAGTGTGTACATTAGTCTGGTCTGCAACCCCTGGTCTGTGGACTGGTGCCAGGATTCAGCCTGTTCTGAGTCGGGCCGCACCTGACTAACTGCACATTGCGCCAAACACCAGACTGCTGTACAGAGCATGTAACTCACTCTGCAGGCTGCTGGAGAGAAGCAGAGGGCTTTCTGCTGCCATTCCTACTGCTGCCACATTGTATGTAGTGTGTAAAGCTGCATGCTTTCTATTAGCCAGAGGCTGCACTGGTATTCACTTTATGGACGCTGGGTGGCAACAGTGTGGATGACTCTGGGAAGCTCCGCTCTTGCCGGTCACAAACTTGCATTTCCATATGGAGGGAAGCAGGAGAAGGCTGGAGGTGAGAATGTAGAGAAGTGGAGGTTAGAGGTGACTGTGGGGAAGGGTATTGGTAAGTGTTGGGAAAGGAGACTGTAGTAGTGAAATCGGGAAATGAGCAAGGGAAGGTAGAGTGCTGGAGGTAAGTGAGGGAGACTGGAGGGGACTGCAGAGAGAAGGAGAGAGAATGGAAGATGCAGGGGAGCACAATAAGGTACGATGCAAGCAACTGTGGGCGGAGAGGTAAGGCTGAAGGTGAATGAGGGGGGGAAGGATGCAGATGAGTGGTAGGAAAGGCTGGAGGTGACTGCATCAGTAATATGAGCCCCGGAAGCATCCCCACTCCAACACTTGTCACACCACTGTTTCACTATGTAAATTATTTGCACTCTTAAGCCCCATTCACACTTAAAAGTGCAAAACTTGCGGGATTGATTTTTCCGCAATTTAACACGGATAAATCACTGGACACTGCAGCTATTTTCCCGCAATCGCGTTTAGCGCTTCTATAGCACTGAAACTCGATCACCAGGAAATCGCCTGAAAATGGTGCAGGCTACATGTTTGCGTTTGGCGACTTGCATTAATCGCCGGCGATTAACGTAAATCGCCCAAGTAAGAAAGGGCCCATAGGGTATTATAGCACTACCGTTTTAAAAAGTGCTAGCGCTTGAGCGTTTTGCCGAAATCGACCCGCAAAACGCTCTAGTGTGAGTGGGCCCTTAGAGTGGTGGAGATGGGTAACCCATAATCCACCAGGTTTCATTGGTGGAGTAAATGGGCACAGCACTACTGAACACAGCACAAATGGTGGGGATCGAGCTGGTGCTGGCAGGACTTCATGCACTGACAGTACCAGTCACACCCCTTTGTAAACAAACATTTATATTTTTGTATGGTTGAAGCAAATAATCCTAAAACTTAGATGTCAGGCTAAAATGATCAGACAGGTGTGTTTCAACGCTTTTAATTCCTTTCTCAACCTTCCCTCTGTTACTACAAAAGGGGAAGAGGGGCGATGGGCAGTGCTTGATAAAATGGCTTCCTGTGGGATGGATTACAAGAACAATGTGTTTGGGGGTTGCAGTCGTTTAAATATCCGGCATTCCAGCACTGTAAGAAGCTTTGGGGGCACCTGTTTAGTACTCATCTGGCATGTGTATGCGTTGTGGTGCTCTTGTAGATAGAAATTATTTGACATTTTGACCTTTACTATAAATGTGTATCCAGACAACTGCAAAGGCAGAGAATGTTGGTCACCTTTCCCGAAGACCCATTTTCCAAAGGAGTGTCATCCATCCTGCAGAAGTACCAATGCCTGGCAATTGGGATTTGGATGCGATGTCTGGAAAAAAGAGAGCATTTTTTTTTCATCCCCAATTGAAAGCAGCCTATTGAAATCAATAGGCTGTCATTTTCGTGTGCAGGCAATGGCGCCAAACTGGAGTCATTGCAAATAACTGTGCATAGAGAAGAAGCAATATTGCAGCCCCATGACACTACTACATATTCTGCAGCACTGGTCAGCAAGGAAGCAATATGGCCACTCCATGATACGACAACCACACATTCTGCAGCACTGGTCAGCGAGGACACTGAACATCAATGATATGGTAAAATATGTAACCACAACAGTGGTGTGAACAGGTGAATAAATGTTAAGTTCAGTACTGTTTTAAAGCACCTGATTTATCAGGACAGGAACTTAAACGAATAGTGGACGTTTGCACGTTTGTGGGTTTTGTTTTTTGCCCCTTTCTTGTATTGTTACTGGAGCTAAAATGTTGTACTGTAATCAAATCACATTTAGCAGATACCTGACCTTGGATTTACATTTCCTGCTATTGAAGCCTGGAAGACACAGAATACCTGTGTGTTGACCTTACAAGGAAGTCAGCTGCCTTGAGGGAATTACACCTAGGGAAGGGATTCAGTTTAAATGTGCAATGATGCAGAAAGATAATCTCCAGCAAGACAAATATCAGGTCAAAGTTCAGGAACAAGAAATTTTACTGAGAACAGTGTTTGCATATGTTTCTCTCCATTTTTGTGTTTTTCTTTTGTTTTAAAGATCATTTAGATTTAGCCAGCAGCAGAAGTGTTCAAGCCATACTTTTGAGTTCTGCTACAGCTTATTATATCCACTTGTATAAAATGCTATAACAGGGAAAAGCTGAACTCCATGTAGACTGGTAAATACACAGGTGAGATAAATTAGTGTATAAAGTCTTGCCTTACAAAAGGTTTTGGACCTGTCAATACAACCAGTAACACCAGCTCTTTGCACTTACTTTACTTCATAGCTGTGACGCACAGTCTGGACAAAGCCCCACCCCTGCTGGTAATTGCATCATATGGGACGTGGTGGGATGTGGGTATCGCAAGCACCCTCTAGTGAAAAGATACAGGAGAAAGAGCGGGAGCCCAATAGTGTAGTATGTAAAAAACAAATTGGGATAGTAGGAAGTAAGACACTACTCACAAAGGTGGGTTGCAGGGGGGGGCAACCGACCACAGGAAGCAGGTGGAGACAACAAACCCGACTCCACTCGGGGTAGTCACGGGGGACCTGGATGTGGTAGCTGGTGGAAACCACGTGTATTCTGTCTCTACCCCTCAAATGGGTGAGGTAAGGGGGTATGTTAGCACAATAAGGGTATAAGAGGCGCCCTGGTGTTGTATAAAAGCATCTAAAAACAATTTAAAACGGAAAATAAATTTGAGGTAGCTTACCTCAATGACGAGATAATCTTTGTTATTACAAGGGAGCTCTCTTTGCCGAATCTTCCACTTAGTTTGGCACTGTTATTGGCCTGAGGAAGCAGGCTCTGACCCGCAAAACGCGTTGCCTGTGCTGCTAATGAAAACCTTTATTACAAAGATTTTTTTCGTCTGAGGTAAGCTACCTCAAATTTATTTTTCATTTTAAATTGTTTTTAGATGCTTTTATACTACACCAGGGCGCCTCTTATACCCTTATTGTGCATCATATGGGAGCTTGTTTTTCCCCTTACTGTAATTGACCTTCTGTTACAAGACAGAGGACCACAGTTTGCAGCAAGTACTGAGGCTGAGACCAAAAATATAGTGTAATAATGCTAATTTCAAATCACCCTATTTACAACATGCATGCAATGAGACCATAATACAATGACAAAGCAGTGTGTTCGCAGTACCCCCAGTGAACCTATCTGATAGTACCCATACACCTAAAAAAAAAGTTTGCTTTTCCCATCTATTCGACCAAAACGATCGAATCCAATGAAAGACAAAAATATTTTTTTCATTCAAGAAAAACAAACTATTATCCAGTTTTTGTTTTTGTTTTTTTCAATAATAATCTGATTGGACATGTTGGTAAAATCTTTATATTCGATCTAACAGAAAAATTATTCTAATTCTACATTATCTCATCTTAAAAAATGAAAAAATCGTACCATGTATGGGCACCTTAATATACACACAAATAAATATATATAAATGTACACATATATAATCAAGTTCAGTACAAAGGAAGCACGCAAGAAGCAAAGTCAGGCTAGAATACCAGGTTCAGCAACAGGTCAGCAGGTACAGGTAACAATCAAGGAATAGATTCAGGAGTGTCCAGAGACTCCAGCTACACAGCACAAACTTCTGGCACTGATTAGTTCCTGAAGGGCTCTGAAAGGACAGCTGTAGTGAGAAGAATATGAAGGCTGCCATATTTATTTTATTTTCAACAATACCAGTTGCCTGGCAGCTCTGCTGATCTATTTGGCTGCAGTAGTGTCTGAATAACACCAGAAACAAGCATGTGGCTAATCAAGACAAATAATACAAGACAAATAACATTTATATCGCGCTTTTCTCCTGAAGGACTCAAAGCCACAAGGACGCGCTCTATAGGCAGTAGCAGTGTTAGGGAGACTTGCCTAAGGTCTCCTACTGAATAGGTGCTGGCTTACTGAACAGGCAGAGCCGAGATTCGAACCCTGGTCTCCTGTGTCAGAGGCAGAGCCCTTAACCATTACACCATCCAGCCACCACAATCTTGTCAGATATGACCATGTCCGAAACACCTGATCTGCTGCATGCTTGTTCAGGGTCTATGGCTAATAGGATCAGCAGTATAGCCAGGCAACTGGTATTGTTTAATAGGAAATACATATGGCAGCCTCCATATCCCTGTCCACCTGCTGGTGAACCATGAAAATCCAGGGCAGTGAAAATCAATACTGCCACCAGTAGGCAGAAAACGGTAGTACATGGTTCCTGGCACCTTCCACTGCTGAGATTGCAACACAAGGGACACTTTTCAAATCTTCAATAAAAAATGATTTTGAACAACCATTCTGAAGTTAAATTCTACTACAAAGCGTGCGATTTTGATCTGATTTGTATCCTACACAACTAAAAAGGAACACGTTGGTGGTCATATTGCCGTCTAATAACCGCATGTAACATGGGCAGTCAGCATTGCGTATTGCTCAGTAGGCTTAGGACTTTTCTTGTAATAATTCTGTCGCTGACTGATTCATGTCCAATATTATTCATATACTGGCAGCTCTGTTTGTCCTTTGGGGCAGCTGATAATCGCTGCAGCATGAAAACAATGGCAATATCTGCGCTGAGGCATTTCTTTATATTTCCTTCTATTTGTTCACAAAAACTGTTTTGCACTCAAACATACATCCTGTAATTAGCAAGCTGTGTTTTCCAACAAAATTAAGCTCAGTAAATTCACCAGAAATGAATTATGAATACTGTTACCCTGGAATATCATAAACCTCAAATTAATAAAAGCCAATTAGAAAAGAATAAAGCAAATTATATTTTTGTATTTGCAGCTAATTACTGGTCCACTGTAAAAGATGGCATTTGATAAAATGTTTCCTAATGGGACATTCTAAACAGAAGTGTCGGCAACAGTGCAAGGTTTCTATTCCAACAGCAATAGCTAAAGATATGGGAACTTAATTGTACCTTTGGGATCAACCAATAAAATTACCATAGTAAAAAAAATAAAATGAAACCTAGTTTCAGACATATGTTACCTTTCCTCGGGACATCTGGTGAGGAACACAATGAGCCTAAAATACAGTACTATGCTGTCTCTGTGGCTGGATAGTGCAATGGTTAAGGGCTCTGCCTCTGACACAGGAGACCTGGGTTCAAATCTTGGCTCTGCCTGTTCAGTAAGCCAGCACCTATTCAGCCGGAGACCTTAGGTCAAGTCTTCCTAACACTGCTACTGCCTATAGAGCGTGTCCTAGTGGCTGCAGCTCTGGCGCTTTTAGTCCGCCAGAGCTGCAGCCACTAGGACGCAGCTGCATCCATAAGATGGATTGACTGCATAGATGCAGCTGATTTCCCAGATTATCTGTGCGTCAGGATTACTTGCTCATGGTTTACTTTAGAAGCCTCCAGATTGTGATTTCCCCCTCTCCCGACATCCCCAACCCTGCACTGAAGTAATTGTTAACCTATTCAGTAATTGTGCACCAATTGTTTTGTCATGTTGGGGCATTGATCTTCCTTTTCCTGGTGATCAAATTTACCAGGAAAATTCAGTGTGTGGACACCTCAATAGCTGGAGGCTGGGCATGCCAACAGTTTACATTCTGTTTTGTGCAGCTAACTGCATGTGCAGAAGGATGGGTATTATAGTGTGCACTGTACGCCAGTGTGTTTCAATAATTTCTGCTGTTTTAGAAGCAAGGTGAAATTTGAGCTCCTCGGCAATGTTTACTAAATTATAGTTTGGCTACAGTTTACATGGAAAGATTACGATTAGTAGCAATACATACTGAAAAGAACTTGTCTATCATTAGTATATTAAGGATTTTTCAGTGGTGAGAACTGGAAAAGATACAGTAACTTTTCTAATGAAGTTGTTGGAACAGCTAAATTGTTTTGTTTAGATCAGAGGTCCCCAAACTTTCTGTCAAGGGCCAGGTCAACATACTTTAGACAGCGGTGGGGGGAGCAGAACATACGTAAAATGATGTTGAAAACATTACATTGAATCTAGGTATTCCTCCAAACCCCCCCCCCCCCCCCCCTCAATCATGCCCGGAGGAGAACTCCCAGCAGCAGCATGTCAGTCATGCGGCACCCGAAGAACGTCTTTGTGCAACAGACAGTGAAGCATACCCAGGTGAAAACCTGCCGTCCAGTTGGACAGCAGTGTCACCTGATGCAGAATTGGATTGGTAGCCAGCGAATGACTGTTAGCTGGCTTCTATAGTATGTGGATATTTGAGCAGCCAATATTTAAAGTACAGTGGGCTGCATCTTTAAGTTATACAGTTTGTGTTTAGGGGGCCAGTGAAAAAGCCTTGGCGGGCCTTAGTTCAGGGACCACTAGTTTAGATTGTCCATTATATATGATTGACCTATTTGTTAGCCATGCACTATTAACCTCATCCGTTCTCGGGCACCTATTTAAGTTTCTTTCCCAGGAAAATTTTTTGCACCTTATTAATAAATGTCTTAAGGTATTTGCAAAAGTAGGTAAAAAAAATCAAACTTTAGTATTTTCTTATTTGCTAAGCGCTAAAAATAGTTTTGTAGACTAGAGGAAAACTAATGTATATGAGAACTCGGGAGAGATTTTAGTTAAGGTGCCTGACACATAATGTGTATTCTATTTTGCAGTTCAAAAAGGATTTATTCAAAGTGAAAAATAAAATAATTGCATGGAAATCACATCCAGCATATCGGTACATAACATTGTAGATGCTGGTGTGTGTTTGGCTACATTTCACTCTGAGGAAGCAACAATGAAATGAGCTAGCCACGGACATGCTGGAATTGGCTGCTTTCTAATTGACTAGAAGCTAGGGGTTCTCATTTACTGTCTACAACTAATGGTGTATGAGATGTTAATACTTTTGAGTTTATGAAATCTGTATGCAAATTCATATATAGCGATGAGCTTGCATATGAAAAACTTCTGTTCTGAATGTGTTGAAACAGAGCCTTGAAACATGATGCTGCACTTTACATAGTGTTCAGTCTGATATTTCCTCCTTCACAACCATAAAGGAGAAGTATCGGAGTGATGAAATGCTATGCAGAGTGCAGCGGATAGAGGTAGAGAAGAGTGAGTTGATGCCCATCACCCCCTTTATCGTACCCCACATGTATAAAGGCTTTTTCCGTACTGACATTTGAAATGGAGTTTTGCATTCATATACTTATTCCTATTCATGTAGCGTGGAACTAGACCAAGTGCAGTAGCTGACTGTGAATGAATAGCAAATTTGCATTAATTTGAAAATGGCATCTTATTGACTAACGCTAACATACATTTCCTCTGTTTCGTGTAAATTTACATGTAAATTGAATGATCTACTTAACTCTGATTATTGATGGTTTCCCTTTGAGGATACTGGAACTCCAGATAAAAACCCTGAGGGAGCATAACTCTGTGCATAGCGTGTCACTGATGGATACTGCGCCCCAGATTGCACTGATGAAAGCCCACAGAGTGAACTACAGGGCTGCAATGCTGAAGTCTGCATATATATTTTCACATCACATATCATAGGCATTAACCTATTTTAACAGTGCAGCCATGAAAGTAATCTCAAGCTTTAAATACTTAGTTCCATGTTTTAATTGGAACAGCTTGTCCAATCAAAAGTAAAATATTAGCACACAGTAGAAGTAGCGGAGTCTGGCAGATATAGGTGTTGTGGGAGACTTTTACGGTTGTAGCTCTTCTCTTCCTGTCTGTCTTTCTCTGTGACTAACTGTATGTGGAGCGGTGGAATATATTCCATTAAATCCTGTCTAGTCATGATATCCTATTTCTGACCACAGAAAAAACAGTCAAGGGATTCTCATTGTAACTGCTTCAATGGATCCATTGGCTTTTTTTATTTTAAAAAGGTAGGTTTTATGTTTTTGTTTCACATACAAAATAGCTTTATTTAGATATTTGCTCTGAGTTTGTATGTGAAATGCCTCTTATACTGGTGCATTTTGAAAAACTACTTTCCAAACACTTCCTAGGTGACACACTGGTTTATTTATAAGAGTGAAAGCAATAGTCTCTGAAAGAATGATAAATTTGCTTTATACAGTTCACAAAATTTTGTTTAAACAAAAAATAAAAAAATAAAAATTTGAAAGGAATTGGCATAATGGTTGCAAAGACATTTTGGATTGGATCATGTTAGTAGCTCAAGTTGAATGCATTAAAGTACCAACAAGCTTGCAGCGTGCATGCAAAGTGAGAACTTCAAACCTCTTCTTTTTATTTTATTTTTTTTCTTCTTCTTTATAACAGACTTTCATATTCATTTTTAAAATGGAAGGACTGAGCTAAAGAAAATATACCAGTTATCATAAAGGTATTGAAGAGCAAAAAATACAAAAAACAAAGCACAACTCTAGAAACCAGACCTTGTGTGTATTATCCCTTAGTAACTTGCAGAATATTTTAAAGATGGACTTTGTCAAAAAGTTAGGCTGTCACACCCACTGAAATAGCTGTGGGGTGATGTTTCCACTACTGCTCCCTAGTTTATTGTAATATCCTTCCCTGTTTCTCTGCTCTAGGGGAATTACCGTAATTGTATGGGATTTTGGGCAGGAGAACCTGTAATTCTTTCTAGATCATTACGGTCTTCATGAAGATACAAGTTTGTTTATATTCCATGGGCTTGATTCACAAAGGGGTGCTAACTTAGCACGCCTAAAAGCCCCTTAGCACGCCTAAAACCCTTCAGGACGCGCAAAGTTTCATGCGTAAAGTTTAGCGCTACGAGGTGCCCCTAAAACATTGCACCGGGTGTGACTAACCCGTCGCACAAGGTGCCACTAAAATGTTGCACCGGGTGTGACTAAACCGTCACACAAGGTGCACCTAAAACGTTGCACCGAGTGCGCCCGAAACGGTGCCCTGTGTGACGTTTCAGGCACACCCGGTGCGATGTTTTAGGGGGACCTGGTGCGACGTTTCGTGCGCATTGCTAAACTTTGCACGCGATGAATAAAAGTTTGGGCGTGCTAACTGCTTAGTACCCTAGTTAGCACGCCCAAAGCTTTTAGGCGTGCTAACTCAGTTGGCACCCTTTTGTGAATCAAGCCCCATATGTTGTCTTTATTGAAAAGGGGCACTGACCTTCTCTACACCACACCCTAGAGCACCTTTTCAACATTCACACTGAATCAGTTGCTCTAAGAAGTTGTAACTGAGCGGACAACTTGTCTGCATTTCAGGGTCCATGCTTCTTATGGGTCAGTTATATGCGTTTTAACTGAAAGCTTTTCACAATGCATTGCTATGGATCAACTAATCGGTTAAAACGCATCCGTTTTTCAGCATTCATTGTGAAAGAGGCCTTAAAGTCAAAGGTAGGACATATTGGTGTTTATGGGAACAAATTATTGATCTGGAAGTAGCTAGAAATTTTAAAATTATGAACCAGTGTTCAACAAGGAGGGGAAAAAAATCATTATTTTAAACTGTTTGCTGACATTTTCTGTGACACTTTAAAGTATACCTAAACACATTGCTAAAAAAGAGATTCACTTACCTGCGCAGGTCTATTGCTAATGGGAATGCGAGCAAAGCTACATGTGGCAAGGGCCACGCAGGTGCAGTGGCTCACAGACTCCCAGTCGGTGTAAAACAAACCTTAGCCATGGAGGGGAACGGAGGATCGTAGAGGACCAGCGTGGGACAGGATGGCTGCAGGGGGCTGGGAGAAGCCCCAGAATCTTTTTCAGCAATTGGTTTAGGTTTCTTTTAACCACTTTGCGTCCCTGGTGTTTTCCCCCTAAAAATCCTGAGCAGTTTTCTATATTTCACACTCCTCCCATTCATAAGCCAATAACTTTATCAATACTTATCACACATAAATGATCTATACCTTGTTTTTTTGGCCACCAATTAGGCTAACTTTGGGTGGTACTTTTTGCTAAGAAAGTCGTTATTTTTCAGTTTTCAGACCTTACAGTTTGAAAATAAAGTGTTACCATAGATAAAACCCACACATTGGCCTCAATTCACTAAGCTTTATCAAACATTTTATCAAACGTTTGATAATTTACCTCATGGGTAAAATCTAATTTTAAATTCACTAAGGTGTTATATATTTATCGAATGTTTTATCGATAACAAGTTCAATAAATCTATAACACCTTTGTGAATTCGAAATTAGATTTTACCCATGAAGTAAATTATCAAACGTTTGATAAAGTGTTTGATAAAGCTTAGTGAATTGAGGCCATTGTATTTGCCCATGTGTCCTGTTTATTTCAACATTCAAATTATGTTCCTAGTACAATGTATGGCGACAATATATTATTTGTAAATAAAGGTGTATTTTTTAAATTTTTTCGCATTGTACTTTATCAGTAATTGCAAGCCGTATTTGACAAAACAGTAATTTACCCTCATGACATACATATTCAAAAAGCTAAAACGCATTTATTAGCTTCCACCCCGTAGTTAACCAGATGTGCCCCTTTATTCCCCTCCGCCATACCCCCCCCCCCCCCCCCACCCATAGATAACCAGGTGTGCTACTTTATTACCTCTGCACCCCCATAGATAGCCAAGTGTGCCCCTTTATTGCCCCCTCCCGGTATAAACAGCCAGATGTGCCCTTTATTAGCCCCTCCCCATATAAAAGGCCCAGATGTGCCCCTTTATTAGCCAGATTCACTTTTGTCCTCCCACCCCCATTGATAGCCAGGTGTGCCCCTCCCTTCTTCACCTCCAACAGATAGCCAGATGTACCCCTCTATTCCCACACTTCTCCATGGATAGCCAGGTGTGCCACTTATTAGCTCCTCCCCATTATCAACACATTGATATGCCCTTTTTTACCCTGCCATGGACAACCTGGTGTGCAGATTTGTTTCCCCCCCCTCCACATAGATAGCCAGGAGTGCCCCTTGGCTCCCCCACCCCCATCCCCATAGCTAGCCAGGTATGCTAGCCAGGTGTGCCTCTATGCCCCCCTCCCCCCATTAATGGTAGGTGTGCCCTTAATGCTATATGGGCTGTTATGTACACATAACTGCAAACTCTCTCAAACAACCCCCCTGCCCGACCCACTGTACTAAGCCCTCTTCCCCCATGCATCCATCGGGCAGCAGGCAGGATTAGCAGCATGTAAACAACATACCTCACCTCATTCCAGCGCGATCAGCCTCCCCTCCGTGCATCACTGCTGCCTGTGTCTTAATGCCGAACGGATGGAGTCCCTGCTTGATGACGTCCTCAAGCCGGGACTCTATCCGTTCGGCATTAAGACACAGGCAGCGGTGATGTACGGAGGGGAGGCTGATCGCGCTGGAACGAGGTGAGGTATGTTTACGTGCTGCTAATCCTGCCTGCTGCCCGATCGATGCATGGGGGAAGAGGGCTTAGTACAAGGGATCGGGTGGGAGGATCAGACCCCAGGAAGGGGATGCGTGATTAGTGTAGGATGGATGATGGAGGTTAATGAGCCCAGGTGCGTGCTAGCACGCACCCTGTACTCATAAAATTGCAGTAACTTATTTTCAAGTCATGTGGCTTTCAGGAGCCGCTTCAGACGTGATTATACTGTATGCAGGATGGGAACTGGTTAAAGGCTACATCGAACAATTCATGTTACGTCATAAACTGTGCTACAAGGATCTTGCACCCAAAATCTTTAATAATTTAATAGTTAATTTTTCTGTAGGTTTCTAAAATTAGATTGCCCAGCACGCTCATGGTGAACCAAAACTCCTAGGGGTGTGTAAAGGGCTAAAAAAAAGACCAAAAAAGCCCTCTTACTAAAATGCTACGCAGAACTTACGAAATTTGCCTTGTTAAAACAGAAAGGTATTTGCGATTATTCAGGTTAGTGAGTATATGAGGAACCCAACAATGCATCACTGCTGAATATGCAGATTATCCATTTGATGTCCCTGAAAGCTTAACACACCTCCAAAGCCACTGGAATGCAATGACCTGTCAGCTTAATTCTACAGAGCCACAATAATCTAACATACATACAGACTGTGTCAGACTGGCCCTCATGAGTACAGGGCATGGATTATTGTGGCTCTATGGGGTAGCAGTTGAAATACCCAGAGATAGATTCTGTAATGTGGGAGAAGTAGTGCCCAGAGGAAACCAACACAAACACCAGCAGAACATTCAAATACCATGCATACAATTTCCTAGCCAGGATAGCATCCCTTTTTTAGAAATAAATATCAACCCACTCAAATTTTAGATAGATCTTCATGTTGTAGAGATTTTTTTTTTTATGGTTTCATGAATCTGAGTATTTGAAGAGAAACCTGGCAAAGTTACAAGTTCCTCTTAGTGCTCTATAGCATACCCATGGGGGAATTTACCAAGACTGATGCAAAGGCAAGTGGTGCAAAACAAAATTTCAACAAAGGGTAGCAGGAATTGTTAGTGACTGTTAGCCTTGTCTCTTGCTCCATTTTACTTGCATCGGGCTTGGTAAATTGTCCATTATTTTGCCATTTTCATTATTTGCAAAGTATTACGTTTTTGACATTGGGTGACTGACTCTTCTAATCTGGCAATGTTCAAATGTAATGTTTACATGTTATAATTACTGCTTACAGTAATAGTTTAAAAAGTGAACTAATGGTCTGGTTTGCAGGACTGGAAATTTTCTGAAAATGACATTTCTTCTAGAAAAATGACTGATTGTTTATGATATAGTGCATTTACAGGTCCTTTCTTTTAGTATCACACAGAAGCTAATTTTAGCTTCTTGATCAGATTGACCCTGTCTTTAACTCTGGCAGATATTACCACAACACACATCCGATAGACAATAGTCTGCGTACCAACGTCACACTGGAAACAGATGTTGTGGTATGAGTTAGAGAATGATCAGCATAAAGAAACACGACTGGTGTATCGTTCCAGAATTGCTCCAAGATAATAATGCTGATTTGTTGTAAAACTGCTTTAACATGAAATGTGTATTTATCATTTTCTTGTGATTAAGTCTTAGCAATGAATGGTCCATGACATTTGTGTGAGCAGTTCTTGTGCATTTGACACAGGAAAAAAAAAGACAGAACATGGTTTGCTGGAACAATCCATTAGTATCTACAGATAGAAGTTAACATCTGTATTATTAATTAGACAAACAGATGCATACTTTAACACTGCATATTAAATGGAATGTTTTTCTTTTTTTTTTACCATATTTTTTCATCTTTTAATGTTTTGACCCGGACTTCATACATGAGGCAAAAAAGGTTTTCTGGCTAGCCATAGTGAAGACTTGGAGATGCATGGAAGGTTTGGCCCAGCACAGCGTAGTGTAACATTGGTGGTCCTTGGCAGTATACATTTCTTTCGGCAAGGCTGACTGCAGAACAAGTCTGAGCAGCCAGAGTTCACAGCAGAAAGGCAGACGTTTTCTTAGGTTACAAATATTAAATACGGGCTGCGTTCTGGTGCCCTGGGGAGGCTTTCTGGTTTCTGAAACACTAGTGACTGCAAACTCTGCAAGCAGGGAGAGCAGAAATAAATTACTGAGTGCTGTAAATGAGGGAAAAACACATTTCCTGTCTCACAGTACAGTATGGATTTGTGTTCTTTTTTTGCCTTCTCTGTTTTTGGGAAACTAAATATTCATTTGGCGTTTCTCGTTTTAATATAGGATGTCAGTTTTTTTTCCTACTCTTATACACATAATTTAAAATGTACACATGGCTTTATTCTGTACAGATGACATTTATCACTAAAGCAGTTAGATCTAAAGATTCACCCAATATCCCTATTACACTGCAATAGTATTCAGAGCATCTTTTAAAATGACTAAAATGCCCATGGCCAATAGCTTGAATTGCCAAGCTATTTTGCAGTTATTCCATGATTGCGTTTGTGAAGCATTTGCTTAGAATGAATATATGGACCACATAAGATGATTTGGCTTCCTTAATTTGTAAATTACACATCTGTAGAAAGCATGTCACTGTTGGAGTCACAGCTCTTGATCTGAAGTCTTTGTGGCTCATTCATAATATATTAAAGGAATACGATCAATACAAAAGCCAAGGAAGCCTAACTTTTTTTTTTTTTTAAAGGAAGTCAGCAATGACATCTTCCACACATGGCCTTCAATTCTCCATTAAAATGCATCTTCAGTCACAACAGTAGGACTATATTGTTTTACATACGATTATTGTATTTTTGAGAATATAGGACGCACTTTATATTCCCAAATAGAGGGGAGAAAAAGTAATTGTGTCTTATATTCCAAATGCACAGCCAAATGTCCCCCACAAGCAGGTGCCGGACTTATCTAAAGCCCTCACCTATCCAGCTGTGGGCGCAGAGTCCTGCTTCCTCCTGTGGGGCATGCATCTGCTCTCCTGGTGCATAGGTTGGTGATCAGCACTCGGTCTCCCAGACCACCCATGCACACGCTTATCAACGTCTTCGTGTCACGTGGGCCATCAGCTGGAGCTGCCCATGTGACTCTGGCTCCAGCAACGCCTCCGTTGTAATGTCTAGGTACTGGCTCGGTGGACAGGCTGGGGATCAGTGGCTCTCCTTGAGGAGGGGATTGGCAGCTCTCCTCCTGTGCAGCCAGCTCGCTGCTCCCCAGACGCCGGAGGATCAGCTGACAAACGATCGGCAGCTTGGCGTCACGTGGGCCATCAGCTGGAGTTGCCAATGTGACTCTGGCTCCTGCAATGCCTCCATTGTAATGTCTAGGTACCGGCTCATTCGCCCAATCATGCTAGACCCCGCAACAGCCCAGGAATCCACAGCATCCCAATCCTACGCTTCCTGTATCCCAAGCAGCACCCCTCTTCCCTAGGATCGGTAAGTATACATGAAATAAGTTTGTATTTAGTGTAGGTAGTCGGGGAATTTAGGTGCAGCAGGTGGAGCAGCAAGGGGTCAATGTAGTATAGTGTAACTTGTGTGGCATTAGGAGTTACTGTAGTGTAATGTAAATATGGTGGGGGGGCAGCAGGGGTTAGTGTAGCTGGGCAGTGTAGCTTAGAGGCAGTTTAGGGGGTAGAAGGTCCTTAAGACGCCCCTGCACTATAGACGCACCTAGGTTTAATTTTTTTTTTCCTTGATTTATGACCTTTGAACAAAGGTGCGCCCTAGTCTGGAGCATGTTATATTCTGAAAAATACGGTAGGCTGAAGCCCAGTAACCTATTAGAAATGTTGATTCTATCTAGAAAGGTAGAAAATAAACCCTGAAACTGTCAATGTACTTTGAGGGTATGCGTAGAGGGGAGAAAAAAAGTATTTCTTATAGAATGGCATTCAGTAATCAGTTTAGTTAGGGTTTTTTGGTAGTACACTGGTTAAGGGCTCTGACACAGGAGACCTGGGCTCAAATCTCTGCTCTTCCTCTTCAGTAAGCCAGCACCTATTGTGAGGAGACTTTGGGCAAGACTCCCTAACACTGCTACTGCCTATAGACTGTGCTCTCGTGGCTGCATCTTTGGTGCTTTAAGCCCGCCAGGAGAAAAGCACAATATAAATGTTCTTTGTCTATTTTTTTTTTTGTCAACTTATTTGTATTCATTTTTGTTTCTCGTTAACAAGGGACTACAGACATAAAGTGGTTTTGTTGTATCCAGATATTAAAATCCACTGTGCTCACCCATTCAGAGAAAAACTGCACTGTAGTTGGTAACGTGAAGAGTCATTTTTGCACAAATGAAAATTCCTTTATGTACATGCAAAAACAATTTTGCGACATGCATCCCTGGACATGTCAAAAAAACCTTTTGATTAACCTCCCTGGCGGTACATCCGCTAGGGAGAAGCGCAGCACTTTTTTTTTAATAATTTTTTTTTTTTAAAGCATGTAGCTAGCCTAGCGCTAGCTACATGCTTCCCCCCCCCCCCCCCTCCCTTCGCTATCCCTCCCACCCCTCCGATCGCCGCCAGTGCTTTTACACTGCAGGGAATCCCGTGCTGAACAGGATTCCCTGTATGGGCTTTCCCTTCGCCATGGCGACGATCGCGATGACGTCATAGACGTCGTGACTGCAGCGGGTGTTCCGATCCACCCCTCAGCGCTGCCTGCCACTGATTGGCCAGGCAGCGAAAGGGGTTGGGGGGGGGCAACGCGGTGCGGCGGATCGTTATGCACACGCAGCTAGAAAAGTGCTAGCTGCATGTAGCAAAAAAAAAATTATGTAAATCGGCCCAGCAGCACTCTCCGGCGGCTTACCCCGTGTCACACACGGGGTTACCGCCAAGGAGGTTAAAGTTCTAATTTTCTTTAAATATTGTACTTGCAAAAATCCATTGTTTTCATGAAAATGTAGATTTCAATGCAAAAATGGCTTTAGAGAAAATTCACGCTTCATGGGTGCTGGCATTCGGCTGCATTAAATTAATATCATCTGTGACCAGCAGACAGGAGGCTAAACAGCCTGATAAGTGTGGTAGATCAGCCTCCCATGTGTAGTATTACATTTACCCATCTTTAATTGTCTGCCTCCACCAGGGATTGCTGCAGTTTTCTTTGCCATGCAGGTAAGCAGTAATCAAGAAGCATGGAAAAAGCCAGAAAAGCGTTTTGAATATACTAGAGCAGTGTTCCCCAACCCTGTCCTCAAGGCCCACCAACAGTGCATGTTTTGTGGAAATCCACAAAGGTAGGTAATCCGCTTTGCTGAGACTCGAATTACCTCACCTGTGAATGTTTGCGGATTCCTGCAAAACATGTACTGTTGGTGGGCCTTGAGGGCAGGGTTGGGAAGCTCTGTACTAGAATACTTGTAATGAGCTTGGACAAAGACTGAAAACACTTATCACAAAATAGGCTAATTGCATGTATTTTTTTCAGTGTCATTTGCTGTGATTAGACAGTATATATTATGGATTTATAAAGTGCCAACATGTTCTGTGGCACTGTACAGATGTAAGAAACAGGGTACATAATACAGTTGTGTACACACAATATATACACAGGTACAAAATCCAGAATTGGTAATTACAGTAACAAATGTAACATTATTAATAAAATGTATAATGCATTGCAAGACACAAAATGAATAACCAATTCCAAGACACTAAAGAGAGCCCTGCCCCATGCGGGCTTACAATTTAAAGGAATAGATTGGGGAATATATTAGAACTGGATAGTGAATGAAGAGGCCTATCCTTGTGTAATTATGTAAAAAGACCAATTGGATAAAGCATTTTTTTCAGTTTACTGTTCATATTAATGTTATGTTTACCATTCACATACTCTGCAGCTCTGTGATCCTACAAAATAAACAATTTGCATGGAACCGGTCTATTTTCCCATATATGTTCTTTTGTTTTTTCTTCATCTGATAGATATGTTGCTAATTTGATTTATTTGGGCAGCAAAATGGCAGGCAGGTTAGCACTTGGCTTGCAGCTTTAGAGATGCAGGGTCAGCCCTGTTAAAGTGGACCCAAATTAAAAATACAAGGTTTCAGAAATGAAATCTATTTTCTAAATTATAATAAATAGCAGCCTTTTTTCAGCTGCATGATGACAAATATAAAATATTTTACATTTATTAGAGGAACCCCTCCCTTCCTTTCAAATTGCCGGGATTTTTCCGGCAAACTGGTGGAGTAGATGGTGTCCAGCATAGGAGGAATTGATAATGGCTGCCACCTGTATAACCCTGGTTATCAAGAGAAGGGTGAAAAGCAGTCACTGGGTCCGCTTTAACCTCCCTGGCGTTCTGGACGAGCTAGGCTCGTCCAGAGACGCCGGAGGTCGCCGCTCAGGCCCCGCTGGGCCGATTTTAATAATTTTTTTTTAAAACATGCAGCAAACACTTTGCTTGCTGCGTGTTGCGCCTGATCGCCGCCGCCGATCCGCCGCGATGCAGCCTCCCCCGACACCGTGCGATGCCTGGCCAATCAGTGCCAGGCAGCGCTGAGGGGTGGATCGGGACGGTCGTCACCATGGCGACGGGGGAAGCCCTCCTGGAAATCCGGTTCAGAACGGGATTTCCGGACGGGTGATTGCGCCGGCGGCGATCGGAGGGGTGGGAGGGACGCCGCAGGAAGGGGGGGGAATCATGTAGCTAGCGCTAGACTAGCTACATGATAAATTGAAAATTTTTTTTGCAAGAAACGGGAATCAGAACGCCAGGCAGGTTAAGACTGTCTGCCGGGAGTTTGTACGTTGTCCTATGTATGCATTGGTTTCCACTGGCTACATTGCTTTTTTTTCTCACGTGTTTCAATCTGCAACGGGTTGGTTACTTTACACTTGAAGGTTACTAGCTAGGACTGGCAGGAAGGAGACACAGCAAAGGGAAATTGGATGATGCTTAAAAATGCTTGGTGGGGAATTTTTTTTTCATGCATATACTTTTCACAAAAGAGGAACTACACTTTGAATTCACTTGGGAAATTGTCTGGCAGAATACTCATATGCACTGTTGAGGCACAAAATGATTTGTTGCCCTATATCATATGTCACTCCTGTCTTCAATCCTATTTAAATTCATCCATAGGAGAAATCCATCTAGGATAAATGAATCTGTACAACAGCAGCATCATATGAAAACTGTAAGCTCAATGAACTGGCCTTATTTTGGTTTGCATGATGAAGGAACTTGAAACTTGAAATAAGTATATTCTGCATGCTGTCCATTGATGTGTGCATGGTTCTCAGTCTGAAAATGTATGAAATTACTTATGTTTAATGGGACAGTACATCAATAGTACAATTTCACATGGTCTTGGCACTGATATGTCACTTGTGTCTGTGGGTGGGATAGTTATTGTAATCCCAATGTACAAAAAGGCATGAAAGCCAGCAGTTAGAAGATAGAAACATTTAAAAAAAAGTATACTAAATAACCATTCTTCTGTCAACATTGTTTAATTAGCTCAGCTTTTATTTTCACTTTGTTTAGATTATGGTATACATAGCCAGGCCTCTGAATGTGTATGTTTGAATGAACCAACCTGTGCATCTTTAAACGAGAAAAATTTCGCTTAAAATCCTGAATATTTACTTTTACAATTCTACCAATATATTAAGCAATTCAAAAACAATTTTTGTCGTTAAAAACTATAGCTGTTACACATTTTAATCTGTAATTTATTTTTTTTAGGAAAATCCATAGGATCTGAATGCATAAGTGTTTCCAGCCTTGAATTTACACTCCAGGCTGTCGGAACGTAATTCAAAAAAACTTATTATTTTTTTAGTAATCAAAAAACTTAGGTAGGATTGAAACCTGTCACTGAAACTTTGCTTAAAGGAAACCTGAAGCGAGAGACATATTTCCTTTTTAACATAATTTTTATTTATTCAATTAACACATATCAACCATTTAAGCAGGGGTGTTGCTAGGATCCTAAGAGAACCAGGGCACTTTCAGGCATTCCAGCCTAAAAATGGGTGGAGCCCTGCAACAGACTGTGGTCATGGGTGAAGCCAAATTTACATAAACTTAACAGCGGTTGAAGTAGGCCCTCCCAGCAAAATGTTGGATGAAGCCCCCCCTCTCCATTAATACAATAAATAAATGCAGCATATCACATAAATAAGCAGTGCAACTTAAACAAAGCTAGGCAGTTACCTGGCTTCTGTGCTGGCTGGTCTAGCTTTCTGCTGGGCGGGCTGGCCTGCCGCCAGGTTATCTGGCAGTTCCCCCATAGCATACCCTGACCTTCTAGTGGTCCCCTCCCATGGGATGCCCATTGAGGCACCACAACTCTCAGCATGCACCCTTAGAATAACCACAGCTCCCTGCATACCCTTATAAAGGCACCACAGCACCCAACATGCCTCCAAAGAGGCACCACAACACCCAGCATACCCCCCATTGATGCATCAGAGCTCCCAGCATGCCCTCATTGAGGCTTTACAGCTCCACAGCTCTGAGTCTGCCGGGGGGAGATCCGGGGCACGTGCCACTGATCTTTGGGGCTAGCAACGCCTCTGAATTTAAGCCAAAAGTGGATGAGACCACAACAAAAGCCTTTTTCACTGTAGCATGATATCATTGATATAACAATCAGCTGAATGGTGATAGACATTTTATCGTAAGTGTCATGGTGAGTAAGGCCCCTTTTACACTTAATCAGTTGCTCTGTTATAACTGAAAGAAAACTGATTTTCAAAGTGATCTCCATGTTTTCCTATTGGCAACTTTCACACTTAAAGGGATACTGTAGGGGGGTCGGGGGAAAATGATTCGAACTTACCCGGGGCTTCTAATGGTCCCCCGCAGGCATCCTGTGCCCGCGCAGTCGCTCACCGATGCTCCGGCCCCACCTCCGGTTCACTTCTGTAATTTCTGACTTTAAAGTCAGAAAACCCCTGCGCCTGTGTTGCCATGTCCTCGCTTCCCCTGATGTCACCAGGAGCGTACTGCGCAGGCACAGACCATACTGGGCTTGTGCTATACACTCCTGGTGACATCAGCGGGAACGAGGACACTGCAACGCAGGCGCAGGGGTTTTCTAAATTTAAGGTCGGAAATTCCAGAAGTGAGCCAGAGGCGGGGCCGGAGCATCGGTGAGTGGCTGCGCGGGCACTGGATGTCTGCGGGGGACCATTACAAGCCACGGGTAAGTTCAACTCATTTTCCCCCGACCCCCCTACAGTATTCCTTTAAAGAAAACCTGAACTGAAAATTAAAAGTTAAAATAAGCATACACAAGTCATACTTGCCTTCCATTTAGTCTACTCCTCAGTGTCTTTCTCCTGTCCCGCGTCCTGTTTGTTCACTGTGATCAAGGGAATTTTCCGTCCTCTATTTTGAAAATGGCCATTACCCACAACAGCTTTCTGATCAGCACACAGTTAAACTGTAACATCGCCCACTTGACCCATAGGGAAACATGGACATTACTGGGTACATCAGTTTTCCTCTCAGCTATAATTGACAGCAACTGATATTTTACTGACAGCAACTGATATATTTCAGTTCTGACAAAATGTTGTCAGAACTGGAAGGGATCATTGTCAGAAGAAAATGGTGAGCTTTTGAGAGGAACTGATGGCAAGGAAACTATGTAATGTTCATTTGAAGTTACCTCATGTGTTTATTTTAAATATTTTTACTCAGTACAGGTTCTCTTTAAGTTTTAACTGAAATCTTCTTCCCAATGCACTGCTATGGAAAAAACGCGTACGAACGCACACAAACTCATACCAACTGATTAAGTGTAAATGGGCCCTTACTGTTCGTCTGGAATATAGTGCAAATCCGAAAACGCACCCTCTGGTCAAGCAGTGACCCTAACTAATAAACCATCATAACAAAACATCTATGGTGGACTCGGTCTACATAGTTCTGAAATTAGCTTCATACATAGTAATAAGAAAAAGAAAGTCAGGCCAGGAATCTTATATTCCTTATATTGACAATCTATCCACACAGCCCACCTAGTATAGTACTTATTATATTGGTCTCTGCTTTCCATTACTATCTCTTCTATCCTCTGGATCTCACCAACTCTCAGAAACCACTCCCTTAGCGTTTGAACATGGATTGATTTCCATCTAAGGGATATTAGGCTCTTTGCTGCTTTCAGCAGATGCGGGACAACCATTTTCTGGTATCGTTTGACAAGTGCAGTAATGCACTCCATGGGCTATCCTCTATCGCCTGTAGAGTCACTGAGCAGCAAACATGAAGTACCTTACTCCAATATCCCACAATTATGGGGCACTCCCAAAATAGATGCAGGAAAGTGCCTCTACCCCCACAACCCCGCCAACAACCTTCATCATTAGTTTTATACATTTTTGCTAATTGTACCGGCGACCTTATACCGTGTCAGGAACATATAATTTCCTTCTTGAATTCTAGTGCTGATAGAATATTTCCTTTTAAACGTTTTTATCATTTGCCTGGCATCCCTGCTGATCTCTGACTGCAGTAGGGTCTGAATCACACACCTGAAGCAAGTATGCAGCTAATCCTGTCAAAGCACCTGATCTGCATGCTTGTTTAGGGACTAGGAGTGTAAGTATTAGATGCAGAGAATCGGCAGGATAGCCAGGCAATATGCATAACTAAAAATGGAACAAATGTCAGCCTCCATATCCTTCTCACTTCTGGTTCCTTACCTGTGAATGTTAAGCACCTCTGCTATGAGCCATTTGTATTTAAATTGTAACACCAGTTAAGGAATATCAAAATGACTTGTACAATTCTATTGAGATATATATGTCTTCTGTCTGAAGTGTCCTATATTTGCAGTACTATTTCTCCATAAGTTGGATCAAAACCTTTTAACAGACCTTTGAGGCTGTTCTGGATATAGAAACCTCTTGGCCTGTGTCTTCACATAGTTTGTGTGCATCTCTCTCTCCGCCTACAATTGCACTGTAATATGTGGCAAAGGTTGAAACAAAGGCACCAAAAGCAGGATAAAATGTTTAAAAAAAACTGTTAAACAGGAGGTTGTGGTGGACTTTTACCTCCCCAGTAAGTAGACAGAGATTCTGTTTAAGATTTTTAGTAGGGATGGGACGAAGCCACAATTTTTTCGAATCTGAATCTGAAAAGGTTCTTGAATATCACGAACCTTTCGAATCCCGAATCTAACGAATCCTGCACATAAGAATTGTGCGATCCGTGGTATAGTTGCCCCCAGTATAGATAGCCAGGCATAGGTGCCCCCAGTACAGATAGCCAGGCATAGGTGCCCCCAGTACAGATAGCCAGGCATAGGTGCCCCCAGTACAGGTAGCCAGGCATAGGTGCCCCCAGTACAGATAGCCAGGCATAGGTGCCCCCCAGTGTAGGTAGCCAGGCATAGGTGCCCCCCAGTGTAGGTAGCCAGGCATAGGTCCCACCAGTATAGGTAGCCAGGCATAGGTCCCCCCAGTATAGGTAGCCAGGCATAGGTCCCCCCCAGTATAGGTAGCCAGGCATAGGTCCCCCCCCCAGTGTAGGTAGCCAGGCATAGGTCCCCCCCCAGTGTAGGTAGCCAGGCATAGGTCCCACCAGTATAGGTAGCCAGGCATAGGTCCCCCCAGTATGGGTAGCCAGGCATAGGTCCCCCCCAGTGTAGGTAGCCAGGCATAGGTCCCACCAGTATAGGTAGCCAGGCATAGGTCCCCCCAGTATAAGTAGCCAGGCAGGCATAGGTCCCCTCCCCCACAAAGAAGTAGGCCGCTCGACCTCACGTAGGCCCGCACCCGACCCCACCCCCCTCATCCATGCACCCGGCAAGCAAGGTCTTCTAGGGCCCCCGGGCACCCCCCCGACATACTGTACCTGACCTGTTGCTTCTACTTTCGCCCGTCCGTCCACGCCTTCAGCTCTTGCGACGTCCACGCCGGGTCTTCTCCGCGAGAGCGACGTCTTCAAGGGGCAGCGTCAACGTCATCACGCGGCGAGCGGGAGCGACGCGCGGATGGAACGTGAGGTCGGAGGTGGTCGCGATGACGTCACAAGCGGCGCAGGTAATGTATACAAAGCGACGTGTGCGACGAAATGATGCGGCGGGTTGCGCGGATTCGTCGGAATCGAATGCGCGCAAATGGCATGGGGATTTGAATCCACGAATCTCGAATCTTTCTTAAGATTCTATGGATTCGTGGATTCGCCGGATTCGAAGTCCCATCCCTCATTTTTAGTCAACAATAACATTTATTCGTGAACTCCACAGTGAATTGTACTCTAATGCAGTTGGAGCAGCTGTAACACAATTGGCCTGATTTGCAAAGGTTTCTGCAGTCATCCCTAACCATCCCCAATTGGAATACCATAAGGATCTTTTAAGCTTTGTCTGTATTAGTGAACATATGTCTGCTGTTAATGTGAATCTCTGCTTTCCATAGAAATGGCACTGGCTCAAACTCTCCCTTAATTTATCTGTAATTTAACAGTATCTATCTGGGCCAGATTTATCAAAGCATTACTGACAGTTTTTTTTTCTTCTTAAACAGTTCTAACCAGCAGGGGGACTGTTCTGCATGATACTAAGAAACTTATAGAAATCCACACTAAACTGCTTCTATTACGTAGGATTTAAAGAGAAACTCCGACCAAGAATTGAATTTTATCCCAATCAGTAGCTGATACCCCCTTTTACATGATAAATCTATTCCTTTTCACAAACAGACCATCAGGGGTCACTGTATGACTGATATTGTGGTGAAACCCCTCCCACAAGATACTATGAAGACCATGGTACTCCTGGCAGTTTCCTGTCAACCTTGTTGCATTGTGGGAAATAGCTGTTTACAGCTTTTTCCAACTACTAAAAAGCATGCAGCAGCTACATCACCTGCCAACAGTAAAAATGTCACCATGTAATAGTCAGAACGTAAATCAGGGATTTAAAAGATTTTACAATGGGCAAACACTGACTAAATCATTTATACATAATTATTGTAAATATGAAGCACTTTTTTTTACATCATTTTCACTGGAGGTCCTTTTTAAGAACTGCACTACAGTTAAGAAAAGTGCCAATCCATCCCTGAACTGAAGAGTAACTGTCAGGCAGAAAACAAATATACAGGGTGGGCCATTTATATGGATACACCTTAATAACATGGGAATGGTTGATGATATTTCCTGTTTGTGGCACATTAGTATATGTGAGGGGGGGGGGGGACTTTTTAAGATGGGTGGTGACCATGGCGGGCATTTTGAAGTTGGCCATTTTGAATTAAACTTGTTTTTTCAATAGGAAGAGGGTCATGTGACACATCACACTTATTGAGAATTTCACAGGAAAAACAATGGTGTGCTTGGTTTTAACATATTCTTTCATGAGTTATTTACAAGTTTCTGACCACTTATAAAATGTGTTCAATGTACTGCCCATTGTGTTTGTCAATGCAACCCTCTTCTCCCACTCTTCACACACTGATGGCAACACCGCAGTAAAAATGCTAGCACAGGCTTCCAGTATCCGTAGTATCCCTATTTTAATAACTCTATGAAATATTATGCAGAGTTGCATTGTAATGCTTTCTAAGTAATGGCTGCATCAGCCCCAGTAGGGAATTAGAGGGAAGGGATCTAGTGAGCCATCCATTATTTGACTATTTATAGCTAGAGAACCTCTAGTGACGGTGTTTGGCAATTTTACAGCTGTGATTCCTGGCTATTGTGCTCTTGAATGTAATTTATTAAGCAATTAAACTCTTACTGGTAATGGACTCTGTTAAACAGCCGGAGTCACAGGCTTATGTAAACCTAACATTTTAATTGTACCAGCTCTGTACATGCTAACAAACCTTCCTGCTTCTATTGCTGTCCCTGTCCCCATGCCATTTGTCGTAATTTGAAGTAGAGTAAATCCCTCCAACAAGGTCCTTGCTGCTCTCTCACTATCATTTTATTGGAGAGTCAAAATAAAGCCCTGTGATGCTCGGTGACAGCAGGCAATGAAAATGCTGGCAATAGGGACACAGAATAGATACAACCATTCTATCCCAAACTAACAAAATCACCAATGTAGTTTGCATTTAACACATTTGAGTAGCAGTAGAGTAGACATTTTCAAATAACTGTACTTTCCTTTTCATTAGCACATGATTTTTGTAAAAGCCTTTAAATTTGATAAATGAATGCTGAATTGTTGTATTGAACTTTGACAGTGTTTAAAGAAAACCTGTACTGAAAATTAAAAGTCAAAATAAACATACACAAGTCATACTTACCTCCTGTGTAGTCTACTCCTCAATCTATTTTTACTCTCCTGCGTCCTGTTTGTCCACTGTGATCAATGGAATTCTCCGTCCTCCATTTTGAAAATGGCCATTACACCAGAACAGCTTTCTGGTCAGCACACAGTTAAACTGTAACATCGCCCCCATGAGGGAAACATGGACACATCAGTTCTCCTCTCGGCTGTAACTGACAGCAACTGATATGTAACTGACAGCAACTGATATATTTCATTTCTGACAAAATGTTGTCAGAACTGGAAGGGATCACTGTAAAAAGAAAATGGTGAGCTTCTGAGAGGAACTGATGGCAAGTTAACTATGTAATGTTCATTTGAAGTTACCTTGTGTGTATTTTAAATAATTTTACACAGTACAGGTTCTCTTTAAGGCAATCATTTTCAGACTGCTAAAGGCCGTAGCATGAATGCATGCATAGTGTGAATGCATAATTCTATTTTCATGCTGCATTTTGTTTAAGTACGGCAGCTATTTTAGACCTTTTTTGGCAGACGTTATCTATGATAGTATTTAGCTGTGGATGTTTTAGAGGTGATGTTTGGGTTATATAAACAGGTTGTATTTTAGTTAAATATACTTGTTATCCCAGCTATTTCAAGTACATTTTACATCTGCAATCCTGTTAAAGGATACCAGAGAGGACTAAAGCTAGAGAAACGGGGGGAGCAGGCGTATACGGTCACCTATCCTGATGCCCACCCCTACCCCGTATCTTGCCTAACAGCCACCCAAGATCTTCTTCCAGGCCGCCGGAGTCGGGCTTTACTGTTTAGGCCCTGGCGTCATGATTACACAATGCACAGTACGCTTCCGCCCGCGCTCTAGGACGCATGCAGCCTTGCCAGTGACCACGCAATAAAGCCTTAGGCCGGTGACCTGGAAGAGGATCCTGGGGGCTGTTAGTTAAGATACAGAGGCAGAGAGAATGGGGGGAAGCGGTGGGCATCAGTATAGGTGACTGTCTATTTCTCTAGCTGTATTCCGCTCTGGTATCCTTTAAGTACCTTTGCTGACTGAATAAAAGGGAATTACGGGGGCTTTGGTCACTGCGGTCCCTTTGATACTGAGTGAAGTATGCCTTCCCTGCCACTATATATGTACCCACACCCAGAACAATGAAGAAAGACACGGCACTCTGGAGCTGTATACGGCAACAAGCTGTATTTGGAGCAGGCGATGACACTACATGTTTCGGGCAGAGCCCTTCCTCAGGTGTGCTGCCCCCATCAACACAGAGCAATATATACCCACCACCCAGGAAATGACCAAATATGCAAATTATTAAAAAATTTAAAACAACCAATCCCGGAACTACACATACATGTCTACCCTGAGAACACTGAGGATACACATGAGCGTATAATCATACAAAATCATCACAAAATTTTAACAATCACATAATATTGCAAAAGATTAAATCCTGAAACAAGAACTTATCTAACAGACGCATCAAGTCCATTATTCTTCCGTAGAGTCCCCCCTGCAAAGAAATTCACAAAAAACAAGCAAGGTTATTAGGTACTTATCCGTTAGCCGGGCGCATCCGGCAGGTGGCGACAAAACTCCACCAGAGTTACATCTTTCCCTACTATCCATGTCGGCCTGGAGGGGGGAATAGTAATTAGCGCCACCTGCCGGATGCGCCCGGCTAACGGATAAGTACCGGTTATTATTCTCATTTAGGCCCCTAGGAGAAATACAGTCAAATCTCCATATCCATTTAGCTTCACGTTGTAAAAGCAGTCTATCCGTATCACCACCCCTCTTGAGCGGCGGGCTAGTCAATAATGAACCATCTCAATTGGGACACTGCATCTCCAGCCTGTACAAAATGCCTGGCTACAGAAGTCTCATACTGTGCTTTCCCAGCGGCAAGATTGGTGATAGCCTGTCTGTGCTGTTGAATCCTGCATTTTGCCATGCGTCGGGTCTTACCGATACAGACCAGACCGCATAGACATTTCAGGCCATACACCACAAAGGTCGTGTAACAAAAATAACGATACGTGATAAACATTTTTAACCCGTTCGAGGATGCGAAATGTAATTGCCCTTTGAGTTGCAATAATTAGACTCCAAACAAGGGAACGTACCGCGTCGCGCCGGAGCTGCCACGTCGCGCGTCACTCTCCGTATATCCGAATCACACACAGAATCACCAATCGATTTGCCCTTTTTGTATGCAAACAAAGGTGGTTGCTCAAACAGCCTACCATACTCCCTGTCAAGCTGTAAAATCAACCAATGTTTACGAATTATACTCCTAATCTGGTCTGACTGATGACAAAAGTGGACACAAATGGAATGCGATCATTAGATTGCCTGTTACTTTTTCTACTGTGCTGCCTAATAAGTCTTTCCCTGTCTAGCTGTCTGACCTCAAGACTAGTTTATTTTAAAGAATCAACATCATAGCCTCTCGCTTTAAATTTTTCAATTAATTTATCAGAGGCTTTATCATAATCACCAGGGGACGAACATATCCGTTTAGCTCTTAAAAATTGACCTTTGGGGATCCCCTCTTCTCACAATTAGCATGGAAACTGTCCGTCCTCAGGAGATTATTACGTTCAGTAGGTTTTCAAAATAATTTTGTCCTCAAAGATTGCCCCTCATGCAAGATAGAATCATCCAAATAGTTAACCGCAACATTTGAAATCTCAGCAGTAAATTTAATTGTTGAATGAGAAGCATTGGCCGCATCTACCATTAGACCCGAATTTATCAGGTGAGCCCTGCCATAAAATTAAAATAGTCAACAAAACGGTAATGCGCGAGAATATCTCGAGCGTACTCCGCATTGTCCACGAAAAACTGCTTCTCAAGGCTGGCCATAACCAAATTGCCCACTGAGGGTCCTACCGGGGATCCCATACTCGTGCCTTGTAATTGAAAGAAAAATTCCTCATCAAATCTAAAATAGTTGCAGCCAAGTACATTAAGGCGTTATCAGGAAAGGAACTACAAGTCCCACAATGCATTGCAGTAGTCTGACAGCCGCAGTCATGACTCATAAAGGCAAATGCATTGTGGAACTTGTAGTTCCTTAACAGCTGGAGGGCCAAGTTTGCCCATGCCTGGGTTAGCCCATCTCTCCATAGGGGATTGTCAGCATGGCCTTTATTCTTTATAAAGACACTCCCTGAAAAAGATTTATACAGAGATGCTGGCCAGCCTCCCTGCTCACTGCACAATTTTTTTGGCAGTTGGACGGAGCAACTGCCATTCATTAAGAGCATTTTGAAAATAAAGAAATCCCTGTGAACCCCCCATGAGGAGATCGGCTAGTCCAAACCCTGTCGGATCTGTCAGATTTCTACTACTTACTGTAAGTGACAGCAACATAGGAGAAAAGTAATTTATGGTTCCCTTTTCTCTGGAAGGAACGTACTTCTTAATTGTATATGTTTACATATATTTGAAATTTTAACATTTTTGCGACAGAGGTCCTTTAAAGCGGTTTAACACCCAGCATTACAACTTTGCTTTAAAAGATTGCTTACAGCTTACAAACTATTATGCCAGATTTTTTTTTAAGCAGAAATTCACTGAATGGGTTAAACATGACATTTTAGTGTTGGATTTAACTAGGAATCCGCATCCGTTCTTATCTGTAGTTACAAATGTATCTTTATTTGGAATACAAATAGACCTTTGAAAAGCCTGCCGGGGAAGCCCTCTTTGTTCTCTCAGAGCAGTGTTTGTTTGTTACATTGTAGATAGATACATTTGTAACTAAACAAGCAAGCACGAGGAGCATTTCTAGCTAAATGCAGCACTAAAATGTCATGTTTAATCCATTCAGTGAATGTCTGCTTAAAAAAAAATCTGGCATAATAGTTTATAAGCTGTAAGCAATCTTTCAAAGCAAAGTTGAAATGCTGGGTGTTAGACCACTTTAAGGAAACAGTTTGCAGTTACAAACTTGTTTCGTTTAATGTACAATTCTGCCTTTTTTGCTTGGGAAGCATTAAGCCAACTGCATGTACCTCCTTTCCAAAATGAATCTTTCTGCACCTAAAAAAAGTAATCATTTTTTTTCAGTGCGAAGATCTGATCTTTTACAGCTGAGCTTCTGGAATGCTGGCCTCAGTTTTCAATTAAGAAAATTGTGACATGCAGAAGCGGCACTCTGACCTTGCTCTTAACCTCCAATAGGCTGTTCTAGGAACATCTGTGTCAGTCTTATAAACAGTGTTATCTTTTTCCCATCATGGAGCTATGTAGACACTGGGTGTTTGTGCATTGGCCATTTTCTTGGTATCAGAATATAGTCCTTAAATAGAATTTTTAACTAGCAACTTTTGAGTATAAATGCTACAATAATCCTGTCACCTTACATATTTTCTCCCTTTACCCTTACTTTGGTTCCCATCTTTGGCACACAAATTAAAGCCCCAGTCTGGGAACAAGTGTTCCCCTGGTCCTGTGCAAGTAGACAGTACCAGAGAAGCATTTATATAAAACCCCTTGATTAGCTCATGTTGAAGAAATTATGTTTTAGTATTAATATAGCGCCAACATCTTCTGCAGTGTTGTACAAAGTATGTTGTCTTGTTGCTTTAACTGTCCCTCAGAGAGGCTCACAATATAATCCCTACCATAGTCATATGTCAATGTGTAGTGTATGTATCAGTCTAGGGCCAATTTTAGGGGGAAGCCACTGGGACAAAATACAAACTCCATGCAGAAATCACTTTTAAAGTACATGGTGGGAAACTCAGTTACTGACCACTTCCTACTTCAGACAACCAGTAACCTTCTCAGAACGGAGTTTGTTCCCATCCCATTGCAGACCAACCACACACTCTGTTATGAACCCCCTCATCTCAGCTGTTTTTTAGCTGCGTAAAACTTCAGTAAAATTGTCATAAAATGTGTATCTCTGAACTATTTTATCTCATTGACCATACCTATCCCGGATGCATATGTGAGCTTGTGATTATTTATTCTCAATTCACTAAACATTTACCACTACGTTGTATGTGAACTGCAGTGGAAACTGGACATACACGTTAATTCAAAGCTTGCATGCAGTGAGTTAGAATAATGCCATCCGTTACAACGCAGAGATGTGAACAGGCCCATAGAATTGTATGGGCAGTGAGTTCACAAGTGGATTCATTCTGCAGCGTAACTGCAGTGTATATAGGATCCCTACAGATATTTATTTTTAGTGCAGTAAAAATATGTTTTTTTTTAATCTGATTTTCTCGCAATCTTCAATATCATTTTGCATAGGCTATAGTGTTGCTTACGGTTTGTGTTGCTCATACTTATATTTATAATATGCTCTCTACTGTATAGGTAAAGATTTTTGGATACTCCAGTTACCTATGTGTCCCCAGAAAGGAGCCTATCCATTCAACAGTGTTAAAGAGAACCCGAGGTGGGTTTAAAGAATATTATCTGAATACAGAGGCTGGATCTGCCTATACAGCCCAGCCTCTGTTGCTACCCCAAACCCCCCTAAGGTCCCCCTGCACTCTGCAATCCCTCATAAATCACAGCCACGCTGCTGACAAACAGCTTGTCAGAGCTGACTGTGTTTATCTCTATAGTGTCAGTCTGCTGCTCTCCCTGCCTCCTGCAGAACTCCAGTCCCCGCCTGCATCCCTTCCCTCCCTGCTGATTGGAGGGAAGGGACAGGGGCAGCGACCGGAGCTATGCAGGAGGCGGGGGAGCAGCTGAGACTGACACTACAGATGTAAACACAGCCTCACAGCACGGCTGTGATTTATGAGGGATTGCAGAGTGCAGGGGGACCTTAGTGGGGTTTGGGATAGCAACAGAGGCTGGGCTGTATAGGCAGATCCAGCCTCTGTATGCAGATAACATTCTTTAAACACACCTCGGGTTCTCTTTAAGATGCATCTTTACTTTGAGTAGAACTTGCTTCCTAGCTTTTCTTAACTTTCTATAAACTTAATTGAACAGTGAAATAGAAACACTATGCTGCTAATATTTTTGTCACCTGTCTTGCAGTGGCATATCCATAAGTACCGTAAGTATAGAAAATGTATGCATACATAAAGCTCTAAGAATTATGGAGAGTTCAACTTGGGCAATGACAGCAGTAAATCTCTGGCAAGGTATCACATCCCTCTTCCACCTTTATACAATTCTGAACTAAGCTTTCCTCATGCTTGTGTGTGTGTGTGTGTGTGTGTGTGTGTGTGTGTGTGTGTGTGTGTGTGTGTGTGTGTGTGTGTGTGTGTGTGTGTGTGTGTGTGTGTGTGTGTGTGTGTGTGTGTGTGTGTGTGTGTGTGTGTGTGTGTGTGTGTGTGTGTGTGTGTGTGTGTGTGTGTGTGTGTGTGTGTGTGTGTGTGTGTGTGTGTGTGTGTGTGTGTGTGTGTGTGTGTGTGTGTGTGTGTGTGTGTGTGTGCGCGCGCGCGCGCGTATATTATAGTTTTTCAACCTCTGGAAAGTGTCGCCATCTTGTTAATCTAAAGATGGAATAGCACTTCAGAGTATATTCAGCTTATTTGAACAATCTTATCACCAAGTTTTTTTTTTTTTACTATCCTCTTAAATCAAAGGAGCCATCCAGTTTGCGATTTTATTATCTTCGCTAGATATTTATTGTAGGCTTCTCCTGACATAATCCTGATATAATTACTGGGCTACAGTGAGGCAGTACTGAATGTGGTGGCCTGCTATCTCTGCTTGTAGGATGTCCTTGCATGCTTCTGTGAGGCATAACCACATGACCAGCCGGTAGGAAAGGATTTTCTATTTACAGTAAATGGTAATAAAATTGACAGTGGAAGGGACAGATGTGTACATATGTGTAATTTAATCGCTACTCTAATATGTTGTGAAATAAAGCACCTGTTTAATTTTTTAACGGTGGTCTTTTCTGATGACAATTCTCCTTTAAGTGTACATCACGCAACACATGAACACATATTTCTCATAATGCCTTCTTAATTATATTGCTAAAAAAAGAAAAACTTTGTAGAGCAGCTTTTTTCAGTTATTTGAAACTAGAAACGGTCACCTTCTCAACTTGGCCCCGCCAAAGTGTAAAAAGCGGAGAGCAAGACATCCTTGTTAATTCAGGTCTTTCAATGAGATTTACTGACACAGCAGAGTTAAAGAATAAGTGAGTGTTGATCAACACCTCTGTAGTGTTTTTCTAATTATCGCAGCTGATTCTCAAGGGCCCAATAAAAATGTTCACTCTTGGTTTGTTATAAAGTGTCTGAACTGCTTTTTTTTGTGTGAATCTTGGCCTTTGCAACTGTAGCTCCTGCCTAATATGAGAACCTGAAATCATGTCAAGCATTTTTCGTTACATGGACAGTATATGTCTTGTGAAGGCTTACCGTAACAAATTAGACTGCAGCTCTACTACCCTATAGAAGAGGAAAAGTTAGAATGGTGTCTGCAGGATTTGTGACTTCCTCAGAGAAAACATTTCAGACTGAGGTTTTGTGTTCTGGAAGAGGTGCACTCCCAGCCTGGAAAAACATGCTTGCAGCAAAAGAAAATGGAAAGGGGAAAAAAGCTTTTTATCTGACTGTAAGAGCAGTTATGGACTTTTTAAGAGAATGACCAGATATTTTAGGTCATCCATACAACACTGGTGGTAAAACCCCCGCAGTGGTGATGGTGACACTGATTTTACCGGGTGTGGTGTATATACTAAACTATAAATACAGACGTATGGGAAACAAACATTTTTGTCTAATAAAAGTAAATGCTGGAGAAATAAAAGATTGAACATCTGTAATGGCCGATAATGTCTGTTTTAATTTCGTAATTGCACCAGCTTAAGTCTGGTGAATTGAGAATACAATGTTTGCTCAGTATTTTTAATCCAATACTTAGAACAGTCTGGCATAAATATACAATTCCGATCTCAAAAAATTAGCATATTTCATTCGACAATAAAAGAAAGGTGTTTTTAAAGCAAAAAGTCAACCGTCAAATAATTATGTTCAGTTATGCACTCAATACTTGGTCGGGAATTCTTTTGCAGAAATGACTGCTTCAATGCGGCGTGACATGGAGGCAATCAGCCTGTGGCACTGCTCAGGTGTTATGGAGGCCCAGGATGCTTCGATAGCGGCCTTAAGCTCATCCAGAGTGTTGGGTCTTGCGTCTCTCAACTTTCTCTTCACAATATCCCACAGATTCTCTATGGGGTTCAGGTCAGGAGAGTGGTCAGGCCAATTGAGCACAGTAAAACCATTTACCAGTGGTTTTGGCACTGTGAGCAGGTGCCAGGTCGTGCTGAAAAAATGAAATCTTCATCTCCATAAAGCTTTTCAGCAGATGGAAGCATGAAGTGCTCCAAAATCTGATGGCTAGCTGCATTGACCCTGCCCTTGATAAAACACAGTGGACCAACACCAGCAGCTGACATGGCACCCTAGACCATCACTGACTGTGGGTACTTGACACTGGACTTCAGGCATTTTGGCATTTCCCTCTCCCCAGTCTTCCTCCAGACTCTAGCACCTTGATTTTCCGAATGACATGCAAAAGTTGCTTTCATCCGAAAAAAGTACTTTGGATCACTGCGCAACAGTCCAGTGCTGCTTCTCTGTAGCCCAGGTCAGGCGCTTCTGCCACTGTTTCTGGTTCAAAAGTGGCTTGACCTGGGGAATGCGGCACCTGTAGCCAATTTCCTGCACACGCCTGTACACTGTGGCTCTGGATGTTTCTACTCCAGACTCAGTCCACTACTTACGCAGGTCCCCCAAGGTCTGGAATCGGTCCTTCTCCACACTCTTCCTCAGGGTCCGGTCACCTCTTCTCGTTGTGCAGTTTTCTGCCACACTTTTTCCTTCCCACAGACTTCCCACTGAGGTGCCTTGATACAGCACTCTGGGAACAGCCTATTCATTCAGAAATGTCTTTGTGTCCTAACCTCTTGCTTGAGGTTGTCAATGATGGCCTTCTGGACAGCAGTCAGGTCGGCAGTCTTACCCATGTTTGCGGTTTTGAGTAATGAACCAGGCTGGGAGTTTTAAAAAGCCTCAGGAATCTTTTGCAGGTGTTTAGTTAATTAGTTGATTCAGATGATTAGGTTAACCTTCCTGGCGGTAACCCCGAACGTACTTCGGGGTAAGCTGTGCAGGAGGATTTCTCAGGCCCTACTGGGCCGATATGCATAATTTTTTTTTTGTGCTAGCTGCGTGTGCACACCGATCGCCGCCCCCCCCCACAGACCCCTTGCGCAGCCTGGCACATCAGTTCCAGGCAGCGCTGAGGGGTGGATCGGGACTCCCGACGACGTCACGATGTCTAGGACGTCATCACGACCCTCGGAGGCGATCGGAGTGGGTGGGGGGATGCCGCTGCACAGCGGCCATCATGTAGCGAGCCTTAGGTTCGCTACATGATTTAAAAAAAAAAAAAAAACCTGCTGCGCTGCCCCCTTGCGGTTTTTAATAGACCGCCAGGAGGGTTAATGGCTCATTTGAGAAACTTTTCATGATATGCTAATTTTTGGAGATAGTTTTGGGTTTTCATGAGCTGTATGCCAAAATCATCAATATTAAACCAATAAAAGGCTTGAACTACTTCAGTTGTGTGTAATAAATCTAAAATATATGAAAGTCTAATGTTTATCAGTACATTACAGAAAATAATGAACTTTATCACAATATGCTAATTTTTTGAGAAGGACCTGTACATGTAAAACCGATCTCTTGTCATCACTGGTTACATTATTATATTTGCTATTGACTTAGAAGTTATTTTTGTGAAAATCACAATTCTCAAGATGAAAACTAGTGTGGAAGCAGCCATCTCTCAAATTGATGTAGTATCTAGTTTACTAAGAAAGCTTTGCAATCATAAAACTAAAATTACAGTTTACCTTGCATTCAAGCTCACTGTTATAAATACAGTTTATACTTGCATATAAGCCAACCCACGTATAAGCCGAGCTACCCACTTTTCCCTCAGAAACCTGTAAAAAGTGACTGACTCGCATACAAGTCATCCCCTCTCCCCATAGCCAGATGTGCCCCAAGGATGAAGCTGTCTCAAGACACTACTAGATGGCATCATAATTATGAGACACAGCAATTGCCACACAAAAAGAATAACATGTTGCTTGCACGCTCCGATCCACAAGCCAGGGGACACAGGTAGTCTTGAGCAGCATACTTTGCATACCATGTTGCAGGGGATGGGGGTACGGACACAGCAGGGAGCCAGCTGACTAGAGCAGAATCACTAGTGCACAATCCTTACGCCCCTTTGCCAGTAACGGGACCTGCACCACCATCCGTTTTGCTCCACTGACTCGCATATAAGCCAAGGGGCTAACTTTTCAGCACATTTTTTGTGTGAAAAATTAGGCATATACGCGAGTATATAAGTTAAGCCTTTTATCTCCTGTATTTCACAGCAGCCTGGAGAGCTCTGTGCCACTCAGTATTTTACACTAGCTCCTGTGACAAAATTAAAGAAAAACTATTAACTCTTCCGGACACTTAAAAATAAGTTTCTAGGAGTTTCTAAACTTAAAATATTGCGGTGTAGAGGAGAAATATTAACTGTAGTTTGGTTTTGTTATAAAATTGCCATAAATTGATAGGCAATGCACACAATTTTGCAGTTTCATGTTACTAAAATTTGTTTTCATTTAAATCTGCAGCCAGTAAGAATGTATAAAACATCCAGCCAAAATGTTCTTTGCTACCTTGGCAACCATACTGCATGTATTTTGGAGCAGGGGTAATTGACTTTCCAGAGTGGCATACATTCTTACTCCTGAATACCCTGGCTAATCCATTGTCCTTAACGTTGCCCGTCTTTCTAATCTCAAAAACTTAGACTAGTCCCTACCTCCACATACTAGTCACACTACCACCACATGCCTAGTTGCGCTTACCACAAAGAAATCCTGAGCAAAATCCAGACCACACTACGAACTTTGACTGTGGTCCGCTGCCTCCATGGAAATGCCAGACATTGACAATACAAGTGCTGAGGCATCTTTATACGTTCTTCCCAGTTTGCAGTGGGCATGTGTACTGGACAAGTTATTGGTGTCAATTTCCTGTTTTATTTTACTGCTACAGTATTACAATCCTGCACATTCAAACCTCTTGTGGGCCATGTAAAATGGTGAGGTGGCTGAATTTTGCCTGCGGTGATTTTGAGAATGGAATGGTGAACCCCATTCATTGCTGATCTGATCAAGAGGGGAGGGTGTTTTTCTGCTCCAGACAAACCTATATACAAACACATGCATACTTAAGGTGGCCATACACTGGCCCGTAAATTAAAGAAAAATCCTGGGATCGAATCTGCTGCCAATCGTTCGCGCTAAACGCACCCGCCGATCCGATTTCCTTCCCGTCGATCGCGCCGTGCGGGAAATTACCCTCGATCGCCCGCGGGTAGGGAGCGCGTCGCTAGCGGCGGCCGATCCGATCAGGTATAAATTACCTGACGCTGGCTCCCGGGCGTCTTCTCCGCATCTTCTCCGCGCTGCACCCGCTCCATCCCGGCGCTTCCTGTCACTGCAGTGACCAGGAAGTTCAAATAGAGGGCGCTCTATTTTAACTTCCTGGTCACGGAGTGACACAGGAAGCGCCGGGATGGAGCGGGTGCAGCGTGGAGAAGATGCCCGTAGCCAGCGTCAGGTAATGCATGATCGGAGAAGGGGACAGGCGGCAGCGGCGGCTCCACAGATTGTGAATCGATTTCAGGCTGAAATCGATTCACAATCTGTTTGCAGTAAAGGCAGCCATACGATCCCTCTCTGATCAGATAGGGATCTGTCAGCTGGTCGATCTAATGGCAAATCGACCAGTGTATGGCTACCTTTAATCTGTTTTGTGAACACTGGGTACAATGCCTGTTTCATCTGTTTTTGACTACATAAAGGAAGTGTGGATTGAATGCTGGTGAAGCAAACACAATATTCAACACCCTAACAATTTAGACAGGTTCACTTTAAATCCAGCTGGTTTAGTGATGATGAAACATGGGGACCTCCATTTTCAAAAGCTCCAGTACTTTGTAAGTGTGATGTGGAAAATCTTGCTCACACTATTTACGAGAAAAAAATCAACAAGCACGCCCATGATGTCGCTTCGCAGGTTAATTTGTTTTACAACTATTGCTATGGGCCATAGTTTTTGAGACATAACACACATAGCGGCCTTGAAATAAAATTTATTAAAATGCAGTGTCGTAATCCATTTCTCCAAGTTTTTTTTTTTTTTTAATCTCATGCTCACTTTTTTGTAATTAAATTGGACTGAAAAACTGCCATCTGCTGTTGTGATCTAACCAGGAACCAGCCAATGTCTTATTGGTTTAGACCAACTGGCTAAGGGGAACATTTGATGTCCTGTTCCTTTCTATTTGAAATCAAGGCAGTAGTCTGATAAAATTACAGCCCTATTCATTTTATTTGAGCCAGTTGTGGTTTGCAATGTAGAGAGAGCCAGAGAACATATTGTGACTAACAGTGTGTGATCACGTGTTCAGTGTGTAATTGCAATTTCGCATATTTGCCACAGCCACGCTCAAATGTGACTCCATGGGGCTGCCTCCCCACCGGCTGAGCAGGAGCAAGCACTTGAATGGTGGGTGGAAGCAGCTGTTCAGTGGTGAATTTACAAGCACCACTAACCTGAGGAATATGGATGCTGCCATATGTTCTTCCTTTTAAGCTATACACTAGTTGCTTGGCATTCCTACTGATTTGCAGGGATGTCTGCTTCACACGCCTGAAACAAGCATGTCGAAATATCCAATCAAACCTAAGTCAAACATCTGATCTGCAGGGTCTATGGCTAAAAGTATTAAGAGGCAGAGGATCAGCCGGACTGCCAGGCACTCTGCATTGTTGACAGGAAATATGGCAGCCTCCATAACCCTCCCAGGTGAGTTGTCCTTTAAAGTACCTGGTCCAGAACTAAGACACTGCAATCAACAATGGCGGTCTGTGGTACAGGAAGTGGCTGGCCCGGTATCCAGCCTTCTTGCAGTCTGAACAGGATCTATCCAGGCAGCAGTAGACTTAACCAGATAGTCTGATACTGACTCAATGAACTCTGTGCTGCTGATCATGTGATTAAAACTCCAAGACAATATTTGTAATGGTGTTGGCCTATTTTTCCCACAAAACGGGAATTTTCAAGCCCTCACATACTAAGCAAACAGATGGTATTGTAGGATTGTTGCTTAGGTGGATTCTAAAAGCCATTCAGAATTTAGTGATCAGCTTTGAGTATTAAAATAAGTGTTTCACTTACCTGGGGGTTCTGCCAGCCCCTTGCAGCCTTCCTGTCCCGCGCTGGGCCTCCATGATTCTGTTTTCTCCAGCAGCTTTTGGTACTATCGTACTGTTGACTTACAAGTTGGCAGCAACTGCACCTGAACGCCTGAGCCACGTTTATCTTTCTAACATCCCGCGCTATTAGTGCAGGATGCTATTGCGGAGAACGATATGTGTGGCCTGAGTTGCGCATGTGCAGTTGCTGACTGCACCGAACCAAAAGCAGCTGGCGCTTGGAGAACGTTGACTCATGGAGGACTGGTGTGGGACAGGAAGGCTGCAAGGGGCTGGCAGAAGCCACAGTTAAGTCAAACTTTTTTTTTTTTTTTTTTATTTCCGCTCCGCTTTAAGTCTCTTCTGTTTTTTATGCCTTCAGTTTTGATCTTTTTGTGTTTTTGTTTTCCTTTTCAAACACATTTCTGAAGCACTTTATTAAACACTTGGATTGAATTTTGAAGGACATGTCGTCTTAACTTGCAGATAAGATGCATTTAAAAAAAACTTTTATTTAAGAGGCTACATATCAGTATGGTGTGTAAATGGCACTCTCTGCAGAGAACAGGACTTCTATTTACCCCCCTAGTCCTCATCCTCTGCCTTGCTCTATGGTAAGGTCAGCAATGGGTGGGGTTTTTTGTATATTTTTGCTGTGGCGCATACCAACAGCCTGGCAGGATTTGTTCATAGGGACTTTCCAAGGGCCTTTTAAACAATTTAAACTTTTTCCTGCTTGTTTCCTGGTTTATAAATCTTTATACATACCAGACATGATTTTTTTTGTTGAAATTTTGCTTTTCATGAGAATTTCACCACACAGCTGCATAAAACAAAAAAAAAAAACTAGGATTTTTGTCTTTTATGCAGACAGTATTTACTTTGTCAGTTAGCATTACCTTGCTAATTCAAAGTGACGTTTGGGGTTTTATTTCTAAAATGCATCTTCGGTTGTGTGCGCTGAAGCTGTATTAAATTCATACTTGTACACTTCAGTGTCACCAACAATATTAAATTGCCTCAGCAATTACAGTTCTTCCAGCACTGAGTGCTCATAATCACTTTTTTGGAACCATTTTATGTAAGGTCATGCCACCTTCCTTATCAGCCGTGCTATTAAATACTGTGGCTTTGCCCCTATCGTCCCCTGATCAGCACAGTTAGTCCGTTTTACCTTCCAAGGAAGTGTGCTGTGAGCCAGCTGGAGCACGCAACATGTAGGAGCTGGAGAAAGTCATAATTAAAATAGGCGACTGCTAAAGTACAGACAGGAAATAAAAGGAAGACTGGGCCCTTCGATGGATTAAATTAGATGTTTCAAATTCAGACAGTATCAGGAAAAAGACTAATGTTAGAAAAAAAAAAAGGTAATACGAAGTTCATTCAGCTTTGCTTTTTCCCAGTCTTCCTCCCCTCTTGCTGTAACACAGGCTTCTGCTTGGCATTCCTGAGTGTTCAGACAGCCCACATTTCGCCTTGCTGACTTCAGGGAGACCTTTGGCGGAGGTGAGGATAGAGTGGGGGTGTCTAGTTTGAATCCTGTCCAAAATTCAGATGTAAGCATTGTCAAAGGTATTGCTGTGCATGAATGAGACTTTTTCTGCTTAACGTAACGTCTGAAGCAGTTTTATAGATGCAGTTCTTTCTGTGCACAGCTCTGCATATTTATAATGCATTGGAGCTGTGTAACGGAACTAGTCACTTATTAACTAAACACAACACTGTATATTACTGCAAATTGTGCTATGCAATATGCAGCTGTCCGTGCAGTTCGTCAGTATACAGTATTGTGAATCTGGTCACTGTAAATATATACTTGATGTTTACTGTTGCCAGAGCAGGGACAAGGTCCTCCAGCACCCAAGGCTGAGACACCAAAGTGCGCCCCTCCATCCCTCCAACCTCAGCTGTCACACACTGATTGCTATTAGACTAAGAGGGCCACAGGGCCCACAACCTCCCCAACACCTTAATATCTAGTTATCTGGCTTGCAGTCACTGCCATGTATCCCCTTTTCTTATTTCTTTCTGCTTCATACACAATTAGGAATGACAACTGAATGAATTGTGCGCCCCCTCCTACAATGCTCCCCGAGGCTGGAGCCTCTCCAGCCTATGCCTCGGCCCGGCCCTGACTGTTGCTACCGACTTTTCTTACCCAGTTTATTATGAACGAGACAGCCCACATTTTTTTTTCCCCTGTGAGAAGTTTTAGTAGCTGAAAGAGACAGGGTCTGAAGTAGATCCTAAATTACCTGAGCTCATTTGTAAACTGGTGTGTGAATTAAAGTTAGGACAGAAGTCCGTTAAAAGATAATCATTAATCTGTAACTTTAATATACACATAATTACTAGATTGTCTACTGTGTTCAATAGTTTTTCAAATTAATGGTTATCAGCACTAATGCATCATTTATCTTATACCGTCATCCGGGAGGTTTGTTTTTATTTGTGCTCATCTTGCCAAAAACTCAGCCCCATTTCTGATCTGCTATACAAAGAGCCTCTTTCATCTCCCCTTTCTCTGCCTCTGTCATCAGCTGTATGATGCTGATTTTTTGCAGTGTATGAATCAAGTTGTAAAATCCATAGTTTAGAATTTTATAAGCAGTGTATAATGCAGCTTATAGGCAAAAATATCCTAGTCAATCCTAGTTATGAACCTTTCAGGCAGATGAGGACTGATGTAATTATTTTATTGCACACATTAGCAGGGAGCAAACAAAAGCTTTTCATCAGCAGAGGGTTGGGTCAATAGAACACTGCGCTTCAAAGGGTTTACAGAAGTCACAGATGTGATCTTCTCACCTTCCCCTTGATAATGGGCAGCTAGAAGGGGAGGGGTGAATATGGCAGCTCATATAGCTATTAGAAACCTAGAAAAAAAAGTGGCACTTTGTTCACTTTATCATGCTCTGATCTAACCAAAATAATTAAAACTTTGCTAAAAACAGGAGCAGGAAAACTGAGTACTACATATTTACTACAAGAAACAAAGAATCAGACTTTAGACACCAGAAGAAAATGGTTTTTAGTGTTTTTCAGCCAACTCATTCAATACATAGTTTTACATCAGAGAGGAATACTTAAACATTTAATGAAATCAATTAGCATTAATAGACTAGGAGGCTGAGTTATTTCCTGTGTTATTTTTATAGTGCACCCATAATGAAAATAAAATGTATTACTCATTGGGCAAACCGTTCCTGTGTTTGGTTAGAATCTCAACCTACTAGAAAGTCTACCCAGGCTGCTGTCTGGCCCGATATCTGTGAACACATGGCTATATACCACGGTTACACGGGTGTTCTACTTTCACCAAAAATTTGCAGATCTTCTGTGGGCTAAGTGTAAGTCCCATTCTCTGTTGCCCCCCCCCCCCCCAAAAAAAAAAAATCCTCTTTGCTATTCTATTTATGCATTATTTCATTGTACTCAGCATTAAAGCATGCCTGAAGCCAAAAATGTAATCAGATGCTTACCACGGTAATGGGTTGATTGTCCCTGGACGGTGCTCAGGCTGCCCCTATACTCCAACTTCGCAGTTCCAGAGAAGATGGTCACAGTGAACAGCAGTAGTAGTGAAGCCTCTGGATCATCCAGAGGCTTTTTCAATCCAAGTTAAGTATCTAAGCACATTAACCTTTCAAAAACCCTTATTGTCTGGTGAGCGTTGCAAATACTTGCAACCAACTAAAGGCAGGTTTCAATACTTCCAGGCCAGCTTTGTAGGATGGCTTGTGGTCTGATTGCTAGCCATTCATTCAGATACATTTGTCACTTTCATCTTATGCTTCATTATATAAATATTTTTTTATATCGTCAGTCCGTATTACATTGTTCTTGTTTTTGTTTTGCCTGCCACTGATTTTGTAAGTAAAGATTATGAGTAACTAGGAATGGGAAAATGTGTCCCCAGGAATAATACTTGTGCCTTGACCCGACTTCGTTAAAATTCTGTATATCATAAACAGTATTTACTATGCAAATAACATGCTCTTTTTCAACGGCAAACATATGGTCATTTACAAGTACTAATGTTACATCATACCTGTCTTTTCAGACAGTGCTTTGGTGTTAGCTTTCACAAAATTAGGCATGAAATTTGTCTGGGACATGGATACACTAGTTCTGTTGCTATACAGCTGTTGGGCAAGCTTACAACTGTTCAGTATTTGGATTTTCTCTTAAAAGGAAAGCAACACTTTAAAATTGTGTGTATTTCCTCAAACAATAGCTATATTGTCAGTTATAATACAGACACAAGTTCTTTAAGGATTTTAAAGCAGCTCCTCTTTCAATAAGCACACATTAAGGTGTACTGCTGAAATGCTGAATTGTTTAATCTTCTATAAATTGCTCATGCTCCACATACTATTTTTTTTCTAGCTTAAATTAAGGGCTCGTTTCCACTATAGCGAATCCGCATGCGGGCACTGCATGCGGATTCGCATACTTAATGTTAGTGGATGGGGCTGTTTCCATGTGTGCGGCGGCGGCGTTTTTCGTTGCGGGGAAAATCTGCACGACAGGGTCGTGCAGATTCGCGTGCGGCAGGAATGCGGGCGAATCGCCGCTAATGTATTCTATAGGGAAATCGCATGCGGCTTTGTCATGCGGATTTCCCCGCGATTTCGCATGAAAGCCAATGGAATTTAACACAGGCAGTGACATGGTTAAATTCGCATGGCTCCTTGCCATGCGAAATCGCATGCAAAATCGCGGGTAAATCTGCATGCGGAAACGCAGCCGCATGCGATTTCTTCAGCGGTGGAATCCAGGCGATTCCGCACCGCTACAGTGGAAACGAGCCCTAAACCCCCCACCACCAGGAATTTCAAAGCCTAGATACCTGCATACAGAACTTCACCTCACAGAAACTAGTTTATTGAAGATTGTAAAGCTTTGTCTAATTTAAAATGTTGCAAGAGACGCTTGGAAGGACAGCCCGTGTCTCCCTTCTGCCTTTTCCAGGAGCTTACCTGTCCAGAGCAATTCCCGCTTCACCTGGCCACAGCCAAGTAATGGAAGCTGTGTACTTGGCCACACTCTAACGCTGTAAATATTGCAATTGGGTGAGGCATGCGTCAGCCAGTGCACTACCCACCAACAAGAACAGTTACAACTTGTAGATGGGTCAGTCATTGTGCCTAGGCACCAGCAAACCGGACACTCTCATTTTTGTTGTTGTTGGGTACTTCAAGAACTTTAGAGTGGCATATATGATTTACACTTTATCTGGTTTAACTCATGCAGATGTATACTGAATGTCATCCACCATTTGAAAAATGGGTATCTGTAATCTGGGTTAGTTGCAGCTGTGATTATGAATTTTACTTAGTACACATAATGGCAGATTAGGCTTCCGTTTTAGTCTCTGTAAAAGCATTGTTGTTCAAAACGGCTGAGAGGACCTCAAAGAAACAATGTAAATCCATTTCTAAGCAGCAGCGTAACTGGAGGGTGCAGGCATTGCTTATGTCCTTCCGCCCACCCCAGCCAGCACCCAGATGCTATAGTACCAACACCATCTAAAACTTGGGAGGGATGGGGTGTCACCTAATGCTGCTAAATGGAGAACTCTCAGGACTGCTTTATACTGCTAATTGTGGGACAGCTAGACAGCTATGGCTACCTAATATCTAGAGGCACATCTTCTTGCTACTATATATATATATATATATATATATATATATATATATATATATATATATATAGCTACTTTATGTATACAGGACACTTTGCTACTAAATGAATATGTATCTTGATGCATCTGGTTACATAATGTTTGTGAGGCACCTGCCTAATTGCACAAGTCTGTTAGTATCCATTCACACTTATTAGTAGGGCTAAATTCTGATTTGGCGTTGGCTGCATGCCTAATGTATTTCATTGGCATCACATTTGTCAGTTTTCTTCATGTTTTGCAATTTTTTTTATCCTCCATTTTGACCCTCCTGCTACAGTGATTTTTTTTTTTGTTTGTTTTTTTCCGTGTGTGATGTGATTTACTTTCAATGCAAGTTGATGGAAACACAGAAAAATTGTATTTGTTTTGCAAAAATCTCATCCAATTTTGAAGTTTGATATATTCTCATGTAAATTAACTTCATTGCTATGCATGGAAAGATCACAATTCAAAAAAATTGTGTAAGAAACGTACATAAAAAGCAAAATGGCAAGCGAAACCCAACAAATGGCAGAATGCAGACTCACGTGCGGAAATAGCAAGGTGAGTGTGAATGCTCCCTAAAGTATCTCACAGCTGAGGTTACTCCTCGTGCCTTCTATTCATTTGTGTGGCCAAAATTGTGGCTGTATGTGACTTGACTAGTTTCATAGAGCTGATGGTGTGACAAGTGATATTTGTAAATTGAGGGGAAATTTGATTATTTTGTTCCTATTTACTGCTTTTGTGCTGGGTACACTGTGTATCTGGTTTCATATTGAATAAGGACATTGTAATTTAAATATTTCATAATATCCTATAAAGTGCTGCAGTATTGTGCAGTGCTTCTATAGAGCGCACCGAACAATTCACATTTGTCACAGTTTCTAAACATGCTCACAATATAAAAGCCCTACAACAGTCCTATACTTGGTAAGGACAAAATACTGGTATTTTGGGGGCTTAAATGCTTTTTGGAGTCGGTCTTACAAAAAATGAGATGGGTAGAAGGCGGCACCAGCGACACCACAATCTGAAAATGTAATCAATACTTAGAATCTTACTTTTGATATTAAAAGACATTTGATTGAAGTGGTCAAATACACTTTGAATGGTAAACCTGTCATATTTTGTGTATAGACACCCTTGGCGCCTTAACATATTTGACTGCACATGAGAAAAAGTTCTGGTTTTCTGCAAGTTGCATTCCTATTAAACACATCAGGAACTAGAAGGAAATATGTTTTAGCAGGCGTATCCTTTTCAGTTACCTCAGAACCTACACATAAGGCCCAGAAAGGGAAGGCAGCAGGAAGGAACTGTGTTTAAAATAATCTGCTCACTACTATTTAGCAAAATGCTCAGGAAAACAGTGTTTTTAAAATTGACTGACTGAGTTTTTACCTCTGTATCTTATTTCCAGATTTATGGATTGTACTGCATGCAGCCAGCTCTAGCTGGTGGATTGTACAACATTTATAAGCCTCTTTTTTTTATTTATTTTTATATCCAAACATTAACACTATTAAGCTTTATTTGTGAAGCAGAACTGTAATGGCTTGAGACAATCACAGAAATGCAATGCTGAAGGAGAAAAGCTCTTTACTAAAATGTTTGGTCGAATGTTATGTAGATCATTTTCTGTGAAAACTCTAGTGTTAATTTCTCCAGTTTTCGCGGCGTCTCATTCAGGCGCGGCCGATAACTATTGTAGTTCCTCCTGTGAGGTACAGCAAAGCATGTCTTAATTCTCTTCTCGACCACAGAAGAGCATTTACTGCCTGGACTGAGCAGCTAATCTGTACATAGATCCAGTCATCTACAGTGATCATGAATGATAGTTTCAGATGACATTTATATACAGTGTGTATATGGCATCTTATCCCACAGACAAACTAAATTGGCGAAGACCAAGTGTAACAGAAGTACCTTCCCATGTTTGCAAAAACAAGCTGTTTGGCAAGGAAAAAGTATTCCTACAAATCGCCTCAGAAATCTGTATAAAAGGGCAGGGACCCACATGAGCTGTTTCAACTGCTCTCTGGAATTGCTTGTGATTCCAAAAGCACTAGTGTAATGAAAGTCAATGGAGGTGATTCCACATGAGTGATTGTAATTTCCCCAAATCTTAATTGTGAGATCTACAGCATTTTTGAAGCGATTGCGCTCCATTACAAAGTATAGGCTCGCTGCAAACTTGCTTCTCACTCGTACAAAGCATTTGTTGCAGCAATTTTACTACCCAAAAACAATAATAAAATAGGAAATCCCAATTGCTGTACAATTTGCAAATGTTTTAAAATCTCTAGAAATCACTGCTAAAATTGGTAGAAAAAAGCATGTAGTGATTGCCTCTCTGGGGACAGCTGAGTGTCACGGCTGTCCCCAGTACAGGGCTGCAATAGATGCAATAGATCGCAGCACTGTACAATGTAAATACACTGTGATCGCCGCTGGGGGACTGTTGACGGAGCAGAGCTCAGTCACTTAAGCCGGGATCAGCGCGCATCGGCATCCCCTGCAGTCTCCACCCACAGGACCGATCGGCGTTAGGCGGTCAATCCATTCTATTATCTTTTTATGGGTGCTATGGTGGTAATGAACACCTCTATATGTACTTTATAGTGGTAATCCTTAAAGGGAACCTTAACTGAGAAGGATATAGATGTTTCCTTTTAAACAATACCAGTTGCTCGTCAGTCCTGCTAATCTTTGGCTACAGTAGTGGCTGAATCACACACCTGAAACATGCATGCAGCTAATCCAGTCTGACTTCAGTCAGAGCACCTGATCTGCATGCTTGTTGAGGGGCTGTAGCTAAAAGTATTACACACAGAGTCAGCAGGAGAGTCAGGTAACTGGTATTAATTTAGAAGGAAAAATCCATATCCTTCTCAGTTTATGGAAAATAAGATTGCTTTCTTAAAACAGAAAGAATTTGCGATAATTCAGGTTGGAGTGAGCTCTGAGATGTCTCCCAGTGCATCACTGCTGAATATATGCAAATTAACCATTGTTGCCCTTAGAAGCTAAACACACCTCCAGATCTGCTGGAATGCAATGTTGTCAGCTTGTTAATTTGTACAGAGCTATAATAATCCAACATGCATACAGACTGTTTTGGATTGGTTGATCCTCATCAGTGCATGGCATGGATTAATTTGGCTCTATTCTCTGTTGGCTTACTCTAAATACACATCTCTGACACTGCAGCTGTCCTTGGTTGGTTTTGATGTGCTATATCAAGTGTTAGGGGGCCCCGGGTAAAACTCGCGCTGGGGTGTCCAGCTCTGTAGTTGTGCCACTGGCCCCAGCCCTAACTATGCAAACTTCTGAACCATTTCAACTCCAGTCTGCTCTGTAAAACAGCATAGAATTTGTTTGTATAAACAGAACAAATGTACAGTAATTCCAAATGGTGTAAATGCTTATCTTAAATATAAAACTTTTTCTTATGCAAGATGGAAAAACCGTGTTCCTAAAGAGTAAAAAGAACATTTTGTCTGAATAACAAAAAAGAAAGCTTGTTAGAAAGTATCCACCATGGACGTAAAGTCTAGGCTCCCTTGTCCTACATCATTTTAAATGATGGGCAGTTTGCTTCTAGTCGTAATTCTTTAGACATGTCTAATAACCACCTCCTGGGGTGGTAGTGCACATCTTGCTACATGTGTGGGTCTTATGGCTTGTAAGACTTGATTTACTCTTCCCCTGGTGAGGACAACTAAAATATGTGAACAATGAAGGTATTTGTAAAATAACTAACCATAGAAACCCATTATTTCTTCAGAACATATGTATTGCTTGAGGCAGCCACTGCAAGGGGAGCTACGTGAATATACTGTGTGTCATTGCCTGGGCCTGAGGTTTATAATCTAGGCTGAGCATTTTCCTTAGTCATCTGTGGATTTCATTATATTGGGGTTAGTCGCCCACAGCTTCCATAGTTTAGATGCTGATGTTTATTGAAAAGATGCTTTCTTGAAAGTAATAATTGAAGGTTAATCATAATGTTAATATAGGCCGTGGCATTGTGTTCAGGTCCAAACAAACAAAACACAATGTTGTGGCAGATGTTTGTTGGTATATGCTGAATGCTAGGTTTGCCTATTTGCTTCATAGATTTCACCTGTCTGGATACATCAGTCCCATTGTGCTAAGTGCATCAATTCCACAGAGAAAATAATCTGGTTTAACTTTATAAATGCATCAAATGCATCTGTATCTGGATAAATCAGTCTTGCTATTTTTCCATTTTTACCGCTACCAACTACAAATAAGTACTTGCATATCGGTGTTTTTAAGTGTACCCTTGACAATATGTTGACATAAGATAAATGTGTATGTACAGAAAAAACATATCAACAACCAGACTACTTAACTATTTCAGGCACCAAAATAAAACCAGTACATTTCTAGGCATGGAAGTGACAGCTTCTGTCTTGTCAGGTACCTTGTCCCAGAATATAGTGCACATCACTGATAAGCTAATTACAGCCATAAAAGTATTCTTGGCAGAATACAACTTCTGAGATCAGGGAAAGATAAAATACATAAGCAATTATCGGTTTTCTAACTCTGGGACACTTAATAAGGCTGCCACTGATTAGCGTGTAAAACATTCAACCTACGTTGTAAATGTTTTACTACTTAGGAAATTAATTTAACCAACCTGAAAAACAGATTAAGTTCATCCCTACCATGCCTGTCTTACCTACCGGAGCAGCAATTTTATACAGTATAGTGAGCATGTGGCTTGCTTCCCTCCTCATATCCTGTCTGACATAGCTAAGCTCTGACTATTTGAACTTTTTATACATGCAGCCGGTCACTTTCCATTGAGCCCTCGTCATGAACCAGTCCTAACTCAGACCAGCATGTGTGATTAGAACCGTGGTCAGAACTCTGATATGGCAGGTGCTGGAAATGGGTAGAGGAAGTTGTTACCCACTCATCATGGTATGAAAAATCATTTTTCTGGCAGGTATTACAGACAAGGCAGTGCTGAATTCAAGGCACTAGTGGTTTTACATGTTGACCTTTTGGATGACCATTTAAGGCTTGCTTGAACCGCATCCCATAACTCGTAAGCTCCACCTAACTTCTAAATCTAACCCTTATACCTGGTACACTCCAAACAAATTCTCGCCAGAAAGGTCGAATATATTTCGGACAGGTCCAGTCCGCTTTCCCATCTTTTTTCTGATAGATTTTTGATTTGAAGGGATTAGAAAATTGATCAGAAAAATGATTGGAAGTCTGATTAGACCTGGTGGTTATCTATCCAACCAGTCTATCTGATGGGAAATTTCAAGTTGTGTACCAGGCATTAAATTCAATACTTTTTAAAGTCCCTTTCTCAGAGGGCTGTTACAGTTCAGCAAGAGGTCAATGCGCGTCTTGTCTGAGTGGCTTCCTGCCCAAATGGACATACAAGGGGACAACAAATGCCTGTGCCAAGAGCTTGCAACTACCTGAAGTACCCGGCAGATCCATAGGTGCAGTTGATAGCAGTGCATCCACCACCTTTCAACTGCCCATTTGATTGAGGGCTAAGTAGGTATATGTGTAAAAAGTTATCTGTAAAATGGGTGTCTGATCTAGCAGTTGATAAAATGGGCGCCAGGAAATTCCATAGAATATCAATAATCTTACAATATAATTAGCTGTGTGCCACTTCATATCAGAACTCGGCAGTTATACTATCCAAGCATTGAGTAGCTGTGTGCCATTCCCACCCCCTTCTCTGCCCCTTGAAGGAGACAATTCCCTTGCCCTATTTCCCCCATAACCCCTTGTAAGTGGTACTCCCAGCATGATGGAGTTCTGTCGCCTATCTTGCCAGCACACTCCCTCATTAACTTTCATCTGTGTACCTGGGCCTCCATAGTCTCCAGCAGTGTCACATCCTTCCTGCCAACATATAATTGATGTCATGTGCTGGAGGATTGGGAGAGCTATGACGTGGCTGTAGTGAGCAATGGTGGACTAGGCACACTGATTGGGCAGGAGAATGCTTTCTGAACAGGTGAGTAAACAAAGCCACCATTCTCCCACTACTAAACTGCGTCCATGGGAGCAGGCGTTTTTCGAGACAGTTGATGTGCCTGTTTGCAAGTCATGACCTCCTTTGTGATTTGTGGCATAGGCAGGAAATATGGCGTTTACTCTATCAATGTTCCATTGTTGAGGTAGAATGTGCTGGTAATACAATTCACAGCTAATGTTGATCAGCAAATAATCTCTAAGGGGGGGGAATAGTTGTTATAGGCTAACTCTTTCAAATGTATGTACAAGAGTGCCTATATGCTGCCATGGAATGAATGAGTAGATCTTTAGGCCTGTTCCACCTATATGATTCGGTCATCCTGCTTACTGTTAGTGGCTGGATAGTGAAATGGTTAAGGGCTCGGTCTCTGACACAGGAGATCAGGGTTCAAATCTCCGCTCTTCTGGTTCACTAAGCCAAGAATCTATTCAGCAAGGAGTCCTTGGGCAAGACTCCATAACACTTCCTACTCAGTGCGCCCTAGTGGCTGCCTCGCAAGCGTTTGTCTGCTAGGAGAAAAGAGAAATATAAATGTTATTTGTCTTGTTCCTGTGACAAACCCCTGTTGAATGTTTATCTTGATGGTAGTGAAGATGAAGCAGTAAGTAAACACATCCGGCCACTTAGTAAATAGTGAAGAATAGCAATACAACATGTTAAAATCAAGAGAAAATCTATGAAAATGGCTGAATCAAGCAGCTGTCGTGTGGTCTGTGCCAGCTTACACTCCAAATACAGAGGAGGAAATGTGTTCTTTATTCTACAGTTTACTGTATATATTTTAAGGCCTTGTTCCCACTGCACAAATGCAAACCTATCTTTCTTATATGCCAGTTGTAGGATTTATGGAGCACTTGCAAATTTCCTTCAAGTGCACTATATTAGCCAAAATACATTTACACCAAAAAAGCATGCAGGACATTTGTTACACTTCAGCAAGAATTCACATTATGCTAGTAGGAACAGCAACATATTGTGCTATGAGACAACCCAAGTAGTAGCATTTCCCTGTGCTCCAGTCTGCTCTGCAGTGAGAATGTGGTCCAAGGGTTTGCACCTCAGTTTGAATGAGCTGGAAAAGAAATACTCTTCTTGCATGCAATACTCCATTTCCTAATTCTGCATTGCTTTCTGCAATACATACTGATTTCTTTGTTTTTGTATCACCACTGAGCCTCTAACATCAGCTCATTTATCTTTCAGGTGTTGTAATAATTGACCTCAATCAGTATTCTATTATCTTAAACGTGGCAATTATCCACATTGTCACTTTTGTGTTTGCTCTTTTGACCCTGGGGTCGCAGAGGCCTAGAGAAACCAAATCCCACAAAATTATTCCCTTACCTGTCATATAAATAGTCATCCCAGCAAAATGAGACCCAAGGGGGCTTTTGCCAAGGTGTTGAGAAGGCCAGTCTAACCCGATCCTTTATGCGGCTCTTTAAGGAATGCAGTACTGTTCTGGCACACTATCAAAATAAAACGTTCCATTTAAAAAAAAAAAAAAATTCTTGCGAGAGAGAGAACCCCTATACTCACAAACACTTCTTTGTGGACTGCTTTATTGAAATTTCCATTCAACTCTTCCATCTGTTAGCTGTGCTTACCACCTTTACCAGGGAAAGAATTCAGCACCCACCATTTCAGGGACTGGGATCATAAAACTGTCTGGATTATTTCAACTATATTTACAACTAACTTAATATTACTTTTCTAACAGGTTTAAAGCTTTTAATTCCACCACGTTCATTATTCAGACTAACGTTTTGTATAGAAAGGGTAGGATATATAATATGGTTATTCTTTCTTAGACAGTTTTTAGTGCAGGATAATTTATTATTGCACTTTGTAATGTGTGACCTTTTATTCCATCTTTTTCAGTTCAGGAAGTTGATGCTGTCTGGCAGAGAATACTTTTTTCTTTGCAGTAAGCTTCTGTAGTAAAATTGTTTAGATCACACTGCAGTTTTAAGTTAAGCAGAGAATTACAGCGGCTGTTTTTCTGTCAAGACTAGTGGTAATAGAATGGTTATATTCTTCTATTTATATAGTATATAGTGATAGCATGGCACTGGCTGTAAAGGAGAGGTTCTCTTTCATAAATTACAAACTGTGCTCAGTGTTTTTTTTTAGTTAGTGGCTATGGAGACTTCAAGCTCCCCATAGCCACTAACTGTTCCTCTGCAGCTAAACTTCTCTCACCTCCCCTGTATGAGCTCTCCAAGTGGTCCTCTATCCCCACCCACAAAGATGGCCACAATCTGTATCTAGTCTTTACTCAGTTATGCTTTTTCTTCCTTTAATAACTCTGTTTCACCTCTGACCATAAACCACATGATTTAAACGATCTGTCCCTCCCTGTCTCCTCCTCCCCTAGTACTGCACCCCACCGGTTTGTGCAGAAATTCTAGTAAACTTAATCTGTGCTCTTTGGCTGATGCTTTGGAAATGAGCACTCTGCTACCCTACATTGATCCTGAGATGGCATCCACTCAGTACTCCAATATGGCCTTTGCTGTAATAAATTCTGCAGCCCCTCTCATCAGCACTCCCCCCCCCCCCCCCCCCCCCCCCTCTGCTCCATCAACAGACCGCCCGGGGTAACTGAATCCATTGAATTGAAAAATGGCACTGAAGGAAGAGCACTACTGTAAAAGCATTACAAAAAAAGATCTAGATCAGCTTATGGACACCCTTAAACTCATTTCCTCAGTCCCATCTCCCTAAACAACTTTAACACCAACATTCTCCTCTGCACCCAACCTTCTCCTCCAACCATGTGTTTATTAGCTGAAGACTTTTTTACTTGTTCTTTGCTGCCAAAATTGATACTAAATTTAACTGTTTTAAAATGCAACCCTATTCACCAGTCCAACCACATCTTCCTCGTGTCTGCCAGCTTGCTCATCCACTAGAATCTACCCCTCTCTTTCTCTACATGGTCAGTAACTCCCTCTAGCCTCTTTTTCTCGAACAGCCTTTACTGCCTTAAAATACTCCTGAACTGGATATTTTTAACATACTTTTTAATCCTGATTTTCATTTACACCACCCACATCCTCCAGTGCCTTATATGGCCCCCTGCTCTCCTCAGCCATAATCTCCGACTGAACAGAGCGTCAAATATGGGTGGGGAGGAGGTGGCAGTTCCTCTCCCCTACCCCATCCCTAGGAACACCCCCTTCACTCCCCACTGATGGTTCCTGATATCGCTGTGTATAAAGGCACACAGTGCAGGAGAGCTGCAACTTTTTTGGGCTTAGGGAGGTTGAGCTTGAAACTCTGTGCGCTCACTCAAGCCATATATCACTGCATTACTAACCAACTTCCAAATATCTCCAGAATTCATACTTTCCTTACACAATGGCTACTAAAATGCACGAGCAAGTTCAAATAATTTTTACTACAGCACCCTTCTCTACACCCTACCAAAGACTGGCACCTCTCAAATCCCTGCTGAACTCTTCGGCCCTTCTCAGCCACCTCTCCTCTTTATGCTGTCCCTCTCTGCTAATCCCTCAAATGGATGCAGTTTTTCCAATGGATCTAGTTCAAACTCCTAACCCTATCATACAAAGCTCTACATAATCTGTCCCCTCCTTTTACGTCTTAATTAATTTACAGAAAATCACAACACCTTTGCTCCTCCCATGAAACCCTCTTGTTCTTTGGCTTGGTCACCTCTTCTCACTCTTGCATCCAGGGTTTCTCACAAATGTCACCTCTCCTTTGGAACTCTTTCACAGCCTGCGCATGATGCTCCAAGCCTAAAAAAAACCTTCAAACACACACTCAACATGCACATCTTGAAACCAGCTTAAGTTGTTACAGCTAGACTTTGAGGTTTACGGTCTCATTTGTCTCCTCCCCTAACATCTCCACACTTCTACCCCCTAGATTGTATGTTCACAAGGGCAAGGTCCTCCCCCTAGTGTTTACTGGTTCTGCTGTACATAATCAAATTAATACATTCCCCTATTAGTGGTGATTCAAACCACACATTCTATGTATATATCCTGTATCTATGCTCCCCACTATTGTCTTTTCTGTACTCTTTACAGCACTCAGTGACCCAAACCACTAGGAATGTATAGGGGGATAAAAGAGAGCGAAAAGCCCTCCTACTAAGCAATGCTTTGTGAAATTTGCCTTCTTGTAGCTGAATTATTGCAAATTTCCTTCGGTTTTAAGTGAACATTTGTGGTTACTCACAATGCTCCACTACTGAATATGCAAATTATCCCTTTTCACCCTTGTAAGCAAGGCAAGCATCCAGAACCGCTGGTGTATAGCAAGCCTATAGCTTTAAATATTACACAGCCGCACCAACCCCACATGTAGAAAGCCTGTTATGGGCTTTTGGCCCTCATCCGTACATGGCAGGGATTGATATGGCTGTATGGGATAGGGCTTGGACCAGTACAACAGAGTAACCAAGTAGCTCAGGGTGACCAAAACCACTAGTGTGGCTGTGTAATATTTAAAGCTATAGGCTTGCTATACACCAGTGGTTTTGGATGCTTGCCTTGGAGCATTGTGGGTAACCACAAATGTTCACTTATAGCTGAATTATTGCAAATTTCCTTCCGTTTTAAGAAGGCATATTTCACCAAGCTTTACAACACTATGGAGGATGCTGGTGCAGCATGAATAACATAATGTTCCTGTGTGTAGCGTTGACAATATTTATAGTACTTGTCTGTATAATAATCCCCAACAATTGTGGCTTTATCAAGCAAGCATGTCCTCCAGTGATAGCATTGGGTTTTTTCACGTTTTAGACCACTTTTAGTACACTTTAATCTTCTCTATATCAAAATAGAATGTAAAGGTGTTGCCCACATCGGCCAAACCGGTTCTGCCTGTTACTTATATAAAAAGAATGTGAAGGAAGATTGGGGTTGGGTGATTGACTTGTACTGCCTGTGACACCTTTCATATTTTCCCTCTGTTGTCTCTAGTGCATTGTGAGATAAAGAGATATAAATTTGTTGGTTGTCAGTTCTGCCTTTAAAAGAACTTTGAAATGACTTCCTTTTTTTACAAAAGCAGGAATTCATTAGGATTGCTGTATAGACTAAAATTCCCCCCATTTATTTAAAAGGGTTAATGATGTACCAGTTTTTTTCTTTTGGCTGTATTTAGTAGTATCCATTTTATTCTCAGATTTTCTTTCGATCACTGAACATAGAATATTTTTTCCGCTTAAAGAAATATATGATGTAATCTATAAAGTTCATAAATTTACATTTGTATGTTTTGTAGCCAGCCTGCGTATTACCACTTAAAAAGGGAATATTAGTATTTTAATGGCTACAAGTATTGCTGAGGGGTATTGAATGTTTGGTTTTAAGAGATATAAAAACTATTTGCAGCTGTGAAGGAATATCCCACCACAGTCATTTGGCTCAGCTCTTTAAAGAATTATTGCCTTTTTTCTCACTTAAAGGATGTCATGGGACGAGTTCCATGTAATGTTAGCTCATCATATGTTTGTAAGCACATAAAATGCAGACACTTTAATATGAGCTCCCTTTTAACTTACGTAGCACTGGAGCCTCCTGCTGCACTGTTTAGTATACAGAAGACAGATGTATGAGATTTAGCCACAGCCTCTTCACATGGGAACTTGCTAGAAACTATGAGAATCTTTAATTAGACCAGAATCGTAATGCCCAAGGAGTCTGCTGTGACCAGAAGACACTAAAATGTAGTCTGGAGACTTAATTGACAATAATATTGTAAAAAATGGAAAAGTGCGAAGTTTGGCTGAGTTTTTAGTGGTTTTGTTACAAATATAAAAATGTCATGAAGATATGATGTAGACAGTGACTGTCGGAGGTCATTGCTTTTTCTTGCTTCTTACATTGCCAGCTGTCAACCAATATATCAAACATCAAATACATCCTGGAGTTCATGGGGCTCTTTAAAGTTTATTCCATTGTCTCCCATCGGATACTGTTGTCCTATTTTGGAGATCTAAGAGAACAGTTATTACTGGACTTTGCCATTTCAAATATTAACCCCCCCCCCCCCCTATCTTAGGATAACTAAAATGTTCTCACCAGTTTAGATTTTATAGGATGATTTGATAAGAAGCTCTTTTGGACTTTTGCTCTGCTCTCATGTTTTCATGACTATTTTCAAGTTAGTTAGCACCCCATCATTCGTTGACACCTTTATGAAGTGTTTCTTTTGCATAACGAACATGCTGTTTATTCTTATCGGTTATAGAGACCTAGTGTCAGACTTATGGTTACTAGCTGTAGAAGCTTCACCTCTATACTTTTTGTTTAGGAGAGGCACATAAAAGGTTGGGAGTTCTCAGGAAGTGCTGGGTGGGGTTGGGGGAGTTGTTTTCTGAATGAAGATCGGACCGTAAATTGATTATAGACTCACACTCTCCTGGTTGCCAGTCTTCAGTCAACCAGTAATATAGCTCCAGGGAAATGTTAGGATTATTTATCACACATGCCCCGCATGCACTTTGCTGCAGCCTGCCCCGGCTCAGCAGAAACCAATAAGGCTGCAATTGCCGAGCTTAGAGGTGGGCCGCGGCAATGTAGGTGGGGTTGGCCAGAGCTTTGGAAGACTTTAAGGAAAAAAAGCAGCAGCAGCTTTGCCAAGGAGGGGGGTGGAGTTTGACTGAATTAAGGTCCGTACACACGCCGGACTGGAGGCAACGACGGGTCCGTCGTCACCTCCCGCTGGGTGGGCGTTCCAACGACAGTCCGGCGTGTGTACGCACTGTCGGCGGACTGATACGGCTTTCTCTGAGCGATCCGCCGGGCGGATCGCTCAGAAGCAGCCGTATCAGTCCGCCGACAGTGCGTACACATGCCGGACTGTCGAAACGCCCACCCAGCGGGAGGTGACGTCGGACCCGTCGTTGCCTCCAGTCCGGCGTGTGTACGGACCTTAACAGGAGAGTGGGTGAGTTATTAACCCCGGGAGCCAGGATCCTGGCTGCATTTAGAGAGAGCTTTACATGACAGGCTCTGTCTTCTTCACTCTTTAACACTGTATCAATGAACACCATTCTTTACATGTAATTAGCCACATTAGCCTGAATTGTCTAGTAATCCTTTTTTCACTTCAGACTGTTTAGAGTGCCACCAATTTGAATCATGTAGTGCATATGAAATATTCATGGTAATTTGTTGAGATTGAAGGACTGCTTTTGTGGAAAAATTGTAAATGTTAAATTCCTGTAAATGCTTTCATATACGATGTACATTTGTTCCCAAATAAAATGCGCTGTAAATTTCACTTTTGCTGTATGGCTATCACTTTCAGTAGGTTGTAAAAATGTGGCAGATTTTAGAAATATTCAACTCTTCACTGGCGATTCTAATTTTTATTTTCAAAAGCACTTACTGAATGGCAGTTGCTCAGTTAATCTACTAAAATAGAATACAAATGAGTAGAGGCTGGCAGTTTTGTACAGATACTTTAAAAGGAGGACTTTTGTAAAGACGAAGGGAAATAATGTGCATCCCCCAGGAGATGATGGACTAGTCCAAAACCTGTTAGATCACTGATGTTTTGTACATTAAGTATGTTGGGAACATAGGAGAATAGTAATGTATAGTGCTTTTTACACCAGGAGAAAGAGACTTCATGAACATATATATTCAATTTTATAATTTTTCACTCTAGTGGGCTTTTAGGGGGCAACTTAATATGTGGGCCGCGAAAGGGTTAAAATGCATGTAAACCCATACATATGAGTATATTTCTACCCGAATAAAATACATTATACATTTCTCCTATGTCCAGGTCACTTACAGTAGGCAGTAGAAATCTGACAAGTTTTGGACTAGTCAATCTTCTTATGGGGATTTCAGGTATTTCTTTATTTTAGAAATACATGCAGAACAGGCATTGCTCACTCATTTGCACACTATTGTAGCAGTTGAACTCAGGCCAACTGGTATCTTATAGAACCTTTCCAAGGATGCTTTTGTAAAGATTAAAGGAAATACTGAGAATACCCCATGAGGAGATGGAATAGTCCAAAACCTGGCAGATAGTTTACCCCTATGTCGCTGTCAGTGTGTAGTAAATGTATAGTGCAAATTAATCTGTGAGAAATATACTACTAGTGGCGTGTTTACATGTATTTACAATTTTTTGTTTTTTGGGATTGTGGTCCTGACATTGTCAGATCTGTCAAGATTAGCTGCATACTGGTTTCTGGTGTTAGATCAGCAGGACTGCCAGGCAGCTGGTATTGCTTCAAAGGAAATAAATATGGCAGTCTCCATATTCTTCTAACTTCAGTTGTCCTTGAAGTACAAATATTAGAAAGTACTTAAGTACTGAATATGAGAATTGTATAAACAAATTAAACATATTATTTTGAGATATATATATATATACCTGTATTTTTTATTCAGGACAGTAACTAGTGTAAAGGTTGGACAAAAAAAAAACTAACTTCCTAGAACATTAATGCCCACAAATGATATTCCCATCCCATTATGAGACAACTTATGTCTGTCTAATGCATGTGAAGCTGCACACTGGGCTGTGAGCTTGTCGTGAACTCTCTAACATGGATAAAAGTCAAAATGTGAGTACAGAACATTTCTACAGCAGCTTTGGGCTGGGATTAACTCGGATCACCCCGTCCACTGCTTTTAATGAAATTCTCCCCCTTGTATTTTCTTGTTTAGAAGGGAGTCCAAAGTTATCTCATGCTAATTTAGTTAGGCAGTGCCCTCAAGCGATGTCACAGGCCTCTATGACCCTTCCAGAGAGACTAACTGAAGGGATGAGGAGAATTACACATTCCTGAGAAATTGAAAGTAGCAACCCCCAGAGATTTTGCAAAGAAACTAGCTCCAGACAAACTGCAAGAGACCAAAGTCACCTTTTCAGCACTTCCTTGACATTGTTCCACCAATCCCATCTGGCTAGCCTCAGAGGTCAGCACTGGGACTGGGGAGGTACTTTTAAATATTTGATAAAATGTAGATAGTGTGCAAGGCACATCTTGTTTCTTTTTTTTAGAACCCGGGCTAAAAAAAAAGCTTAATTATATGAATGAACACATTTTTGAAAATGCTATGGCTTATGCTTTATAACATTTCAGTGTTTAGTACCTCACTTTAAGATGGCACTGTTGATATCCTGATCTTCCCTCTGGAGGATTAACCCCTTGCTCAGGCATGGGAGACCTTGTTTATACTGGTAGATTAGCCACATAATGACATTCAGTCTGCTGGTTGACTATTACCCAGTTGTAGAACTTATTGCCACCATTTAGCAAATGGGGTCAAAATGGCACCAAAACAAAGCTTAAAGCGAAACTGTTTTTGTTTTTTAAACACCAAACTGAAAAGCTGTACAATATTTGAGTGTTTTTAAAAAATCTGGTATTTTTAAAGCTATAATAAAGTAGAAATGAAATGCTTATCCTGACTCATTTGGATGTTGATGTAGAAGTTTGATGATTATAGCATCATTATCAACATTGAATATGTAAGTGTAAGAAGAATTCCAGACTACGCTATGTATTTCGAAGCAGTACAAAGGACCAACACTACCACTTTGTGAAGTGCATTAGGAAAATACAGCTAACATTACAGAAACTTTGAAAATATGGTTATTTTGAGGCCTGCCTAAAGGACAAATTAATTTAAACATGTACTGTGTGTGAAACTGGTAGAGTACCAGCTTACCTGAAGGCCACATTTCTAACTCTGTACATGTATGGATGCGTTCATTTCATAGTCCTATATTAAACATGTGTAAATGGCACGTTCACAAAAAGCAGATTTAGTTTTAGTGCTTAATCCTATTCAAATGTGGCTTGGGGACGCCATATTAGATTTTTATTGGATCAGGCAATCATTAGTATCTTCCTGATGTTGATTATCTGAATTGCTTCTAATGGATGTAAACTCTATCAAATTCTATTTTTCATATATATCACATATTGACTATAATCAAGACTTTAATGAAACTTAATAAAGCTTAATTTTTATTTGCTAAATAGAACTTCCTACTCAGAGGAATATATGCCACAAGAGAACATATAGGACTAACAAAACAGTAGGGGAAGAGGGAGAGGCAAGGCCTAGTTTACATCATACTGTCAGCAAAGGGAATAGCAGCTCTCCTTCCCTACTCGCTCTCACTACATTACCACCCAAGCCTATACCAACATGTTTCGCCACCCTATAATGCAGGCTATGTCAAGTGTGGAAAAAAATAAAGTTCTACATGCAGGTGGCATAACACACAATACATAATATACAATGAGTCTCATGTGTAGCCTTTCAGCTACCGATTAATATAGTTTCTCTGCCTAAACTGGTGGTGGAAGATGGGCAATGTTAATGTCACATTGGAGGAAGTGGACAGTTGATGGAAAAAAAAAATCTTGGATAGGCTCCCAGCCCAGATGTACTTGACATAGTCTCCCGCCTTAAATGTTGTGCTTATTTTGTTACTCTACTGGTACAAGCTTGTGTAGTAACACAACAAAACAGGGTAGCCAACCCTATTATTGGTGAGCTTTGGCTATTTTGTTTGCTTGGTCTACGGTGAGGTTTTGAAATGAGTCTCTTGGCCATTGCTACTCCCAATCAAGACACATTTTACTTCATTGCCTGGTGATTAGTATTGTCCAAGCCCAGGTGGTCTGTCTAGTAGATTAATTAGATTTTGCTGTGATCTGAGTTAACTGGAACATCTGTGAAGCATTTTTCTCCCATAGGACTAATAATGCATAGTTGTCCCAGGTCAATACATCGTTGTGGGGTGTACTTGACATAGAAGAAGCGACGATGCGTTTATAAATGCCAAAATAAATTTAATAAATTAAATACATGTGGTAAGGTGCTCCAAAGGGTAGCACCGGCAGAAGTCTGGAAGTCTGGACAGCACGGCAGAGGTCTGGAAGCGAAGGCTATGAGGTGGACTTTGGATACACGTTATTTATTAGATCCTGAGGTTGTGGGTGATGTGATGCAGTTTCAACAAATTTTTCAGGCGTCCAGGCCTAAATTGTGGAAAGATTTTAATGTTAGTAGGCCAATTTAATGAATAGCCAGTGGAGTGAGTAAATTTGTTATGTCAATGGTGGGTTAAACAGTTTAGTGGCATTATGTACTAATTGCAGGTAGTACGGATCTTTATTTGAACGTGTTGAAGGCCTAAACTAAGGTTGGGAGATCCTCAGTGGGAGGTGCTTAATTTTTGCAGGGTTTCTTTTGTGGAAAAAAGTTTAACTATCAAGATATAATTTTCTAAAGTTTAATTTTCTGTTAATCAATACCCTCAAATCAGAGCTATTTAGGTCTGAGCTCTATGCTCAATAGGAGGAAAAAGGTATAAAATACTAGGCTTGTGTGCTGGTTAGCTGCTTAAATTTGAGATCTTATAACAGAAATGACTTATGAATCATAAGACTATTTCATACAACTATGGTTAAAATGTATTATAATACAACTTTGGCACTCATTAAACATCCATATTTACGCTACTATAACTACTGGTGGATCAAAATGGGAAGAAAATCTTTGTTGTATTATCATCCAGAAATTACAAAGAATACATTGAACACACCCCTAGTAGAGGAATGAGTGGAACTATGAGGTGTCCTTGTCAGGGAAAAGTCTCCCCCCTATAATTTGTCGTCCTGTCTCTCTCCGTCCCCTCCTACACTTCCGCGTTCGTTCTTCCTACTTGTCCCTCTCACTCCCACTCTCCCCCTTTGCCAGTTTATTAATGGACACAAGTGTGGTGTTTTATTTCACATGAGGAAGTCATACGAATATCCGAAGAATATTCACAGAATAAAAAAAAAGTAGCATGTATCTTTGATTAGAATCAAAGCTTGATACAAAAGCTGGAGCATGGAATCTAAACATCTTCTTCTGGTAAATGTTTTCTCTGATTACTACACTTGGATAAATAGTTAACTGTGTGAATCCATAAATTCTCCAGTAGAGACTCCAAGAGCAGTTTTCAGTTTTTATCCTAGTTTAGTATCCCTGCCATGCAAACACAAAGCATTCAGTTGTGTCGGAGTTGCTTTGAGAAAGCATGAAAACATTAATCTGTAAAGTAAATATGTCAGCCAGACATGAGTGATGCATAACTGGGGCTTCATAACTATGTTGGCTGAAGTCACCTGTGTGTTTGTTCACATTGCAAATAGTGACACAACTGCTAGTTTACACTTCATGCTGTCACCACGGTATAACTGAAGCACTCTTTTCTGTCATTGCCTCTTCATGCTTGCCAGACATTATCATAAAGTACTGTAATAAGCATTTTGGATAGTTTTCATTGTACAGGTTATTATCCTTGTTAAAGTTACCTATAGGTAAAGAACAATTGTCCAGTACTCTGTACATTTGCTGTATTAAATAGAAGAATATAGACATGTTAAAGAGGAACTCCAGTGAAAATAATGTAATAAAGTGCTTCATTTTTACTATAATTATGTATAAATGATTTAGTTAGTGTATGCCCATTGTAAAATCTTTCCTCTCCCTGATTTACACTCTGACATTTATCACATGGTGACATTTTTACTGCTGGCAGGTGGTCAGTGGAAGGAGATGCTGCTTACTTTTTGGGCAGTTGGAAACTGCTGTTATTTCCCACAATGCAACACAACTTCCACAGTGTGATGTCAGAACCATGGTCCTGACATCACACTGTGGGAGGGGTTTCACCACAATATCAGACATACAGAGACCCCTGATGATCCATTTGTGAAAAGAAAAAGATTTCTCATGGGAAACTGGGTATTAGCTACTGATGCGGATGAAGTTCAATTCTTGGTTACGGTTTCTCTTTAAGAATCTGGTCATGACATTCTATGGACAGCTAGTAATGTCTACCAAATTTGTCCCCATAGACTCTTCCCATTTGTACTCTACAGCTGTACAAGGTCTTAAAGGGAACCTTAACTGAGCGGGATATGGAGGTTTCCTTTTAAATAATACCAGTTGCTGTTCAGTCCTGCTGATCTCTTTAGTTGCAGTAGTGACTGATTCACATACCTGAAACAAGCATGCAGCTAATCCAGTCGGACTTCAGTCAGAGCACCTGATCTGTATGCTTGTTGAGGGGCTGTGCCTAAAAGTAATAGAGACACAGGATCAGCAGGAGAGTCAGGCAACTGGTATTATTTTTTCAAAGGAAAAATCCATAGCCTTCTCATGCTGCCAGAAAGTCAGCAGCAGCCCTTGCACTTACTAACTTCCCTGGGTTCCAGCGCTGCAATTTTCCCTCCATCCTCCAGGTAGCACTGTAACTCTGTAGTGAGATCACTGACGGCAATCTCACCAGAGTGATTCAGAGCCTCCTTGGAGAGGAAGAAGAATGCTGCCTGGATCCCCTGTGAGGTGAGTAAAAACGCCCCCTGCGCACCATGCACTGCATTGAGCTCCCCGCGGCTAGCCCGAGCATAGCTTGGGGTTACCGCCAGGTAGGTTAATCCTGCATTACAGTTCCTTCTTAAGTTAACATGTTTTTGGAAAGGACTTCTATTTGAATTGGAACCCAGAACTGTAAACTGCAATGCAGGCATATGACTTGCACTGCTATTTACACTTTATTAGGTGAAGTCTGTGGCAGAAGATGTTTATCTAGAGTCAATAGCATGAGAAAGCTGCACCCTTGGAGCAATAATGCTGGCCTCACTGGAATTTTAGTTTACGTTCACAGTGGTGTGTTGCAATCATGGAAAGTGTCACTGCAATGCAAAGCCTTTTTGACATTCAAAGTGCGGCCGGTGCAGTCTACTTAAGTGCAGCATCCCAACGCTCTGCATTCAGTGGGTTACCATAATGTGTGCTAGCAGTGACAGTAAAGCAAACTTTCACTGACACTGTCACTGTATGCAATGCATGCATAACATGCTGTGCTACTTTTCTATTCCAGTCCTGCTTTTACAGGGACCCCAATGTCCACTGTGAACATATACTCCGTGTGTTTATAGTTAATATTAAAATCAATACACTTGCAATTTTTTTGGGTTGCTTATGGGTGCTAATTTGCTCTCCCAATAAGAAAAGCTTATTTACATTCGGAAATTCCCTGTTACTGAACTTAATACAACTGTCTGGCTTGTGGTGAACTAAGCGGCTCATCTTTGTCCTAGAAATGGCAGATCTAATTTAGCTTTTTTTTTGCAATATCCTATCATTTAACATGATGCTGGATTAGAATGCCTGCTTGCATCAGGGGTAGGAAGGATGTTCATGCTTTGAGGTACCACCCTCAGTACCAGCAATTTCTCAGAAGCATTAACCAGTAAAACTAATGCCAACTGATTGATTATATTATAGATATTGGCTAGTTTGGATCTGACCACTTAATTTGTTGTGCAGACTGCGTAAAAAGTGAACACACAGTTCCGATCCCCACTTTTCACAGCCAAAGCACATTTCTCATGGATGATGGGTTATAGCCTTGCAAAAACATTCTGTTGCTATGTCTCAGGCTAAGGCTATTTGCTAAGGCGATTTGTCTTAAACAAAAGAAGAAAAATAAAATAATTGCAGAGTATTCCAAACAAGGAATTGTGACATTTCAGACAAATCTACAATGGGTAACAAGATTTAGGTGTGATAACCAACTGCAAAATTTAAAAAGCCTCAAACAGAATTTGGGTAGTCTTTGTAATGATTTAGAAGTACCTATTCATCGCCCAGACTGGAATCAAATCCGTGAGCATAATAGAAATGTATAATCCAGCCCAACAATTAAGATGTAATTGCAACCTTGTACTGGAAAATCAGGGATCCCATGGGTTTTATTTATTTTAAGTGACTACCATCTTTTTAATTATACTCTGATAACCTTGATAAAACTGCTATTTTTAAAATGTGTAATTAATTTGTTCTAGTCCTCGTCATTTATTATGAGCTAAAACAAACATACTATGCATACTTGATCACATGTGACACATTCGCCATTTACTACAGGTATAATGTGTGTAGATGATGACCGTAGGCATCAGTAGTTCTGTGTATTTAGTCTGTCAAACATTTAGCTGGGCCTTTTAGTGATCCCTATAAAGCCTTTTGTCACTTTTGCCATTCTATCCTGGTTTCTAGGGATCCCATTTCCTGTTTCCTTCTTCCTTTGCACACTATATCCTTAGTGCATTGCTGCTATATATCTTTGATGCACACACATCTTTTTCAGCTTTGGCATCTGCACACCAGTTGTTTTCAGATTTTACCTTGTGACCTTTTCCCTTCGTGTCCCTCTCTTCCTTATGTCTTCCGTCATGTCTTTTTATAGCACCCTTGGCTGTAAAGATGAGCAGTTAGGATCTGAGACCTGTTGGGGAAATTGATGCTTTGCTCGAAAGATGAATTAATCCCTAGTACAGCATCCACCACAGTTTGCAAGCCCATAAAATCTAACTTTTTTTTTTTTTAACAGACTACTTATCCTGAGTGTCAAAATTACTTACTGATTGATAAGTAAAGTAAAGGTTCCTATTCAAGGGAACCTAAACTGAGAAGGATATGGATTTTTCCTTTTTTAAATACTAGTTGCCTGACTCTCCTGCTGATCCTGTGTCTCTAATACTTTTAGCCACAGCCCCTGAACAAGCATACAGATCAGGTGCTCTGACTGAAGTCAGACTGGATTAGCTGCATGCTTGTTTCAGGTGTGTGATTCAGCCACCATTGCAGCCAAAGAGATCATCAGGACTGCTAGGCAACTGGTATTGTTTAAAAGGAAACCTCCATATCCCTCTGTTTAGGTACCCTTTAAGCAACTGTCTAGCACATGTATCCGGCGTCAGGCGATCCCCGCTGGTGCTGGCTACCGGGGACTCTGCTGTACTTTTTTAGCCATGGACCCTGAACGAGCATATGCAGATCAGTTACTCTGACTCAGCTGACTCAGGTTTTATTGGATTAGCCCTATGCTTGTTCCAGGGTTTTGGCTCGCAATAAAGTATACCAGAAGATCAAAGGACTGCCAGGCAGCTGGCATTGTTTACAAGGTAATAAATATGGCCGGCTCCATATTACTCGCATCTTTATGGTCTATTACTGTAGGCACTGTCACGAAAGATGAGGTGTATTTGGAATAACACCCTTATCCCACCACAAAAATGTGGGATTTGTGCAAATGTTTTCATTGCTATTAAGCTTTTCATCAATATAAAGCTGTAGTTCAAACTATAAGCCATTTGTAAAAGGTATTTTATAGGTCTGGTGTAAAGGCTTTTTTTAACCTAGGCAAGGCTGAGTAGAATGTTATGAAGCAACATTATTTCTGCCCTCTGTCTAGTCCCCACACGACACACACTACACACATTGCATATATACGCACACTACACCAACACTCTACACACATTACATACAGGCGCGCACACACACACAACACCTTAAGAGATCTAGTGCATTGCTATTTGGTTAAAGGGAACATAAAGCAAGGCTTCCATATTTTTGGCTGCAATAGTGTCTGAATCATACACCTGAAACAAGCATGCAGCTAAACCAGTTTGACTTCAGTCAGCACCTAATCTGCATGCCTGTTCAGGATCTATGGATGAAAGTATTAAAGGCAAAGGATTAGCAGGACAGCCAGGCAATATGCATGGTTTAAAAGGAAATTAATATGGCAGCCTCTATCACTCTTGCTGTAGGTTCCCTTTAAGTAGTCCATACTAGTCCCTACACCTTTCTAGATGGCAATCTGCATGATGACCTATAATGCCCAGCATGTGATTTGGGGAAGGAACAGCAAGAAGCTGTCAGCGTAGTCTTAGTAGAGCAACAAGATGGCAGGAATGAGGGGAGGTAAAGAATAGACAGAAAACACTCTACTTGCTGAACTTTGTGGAAAAAGGGGAGTGAGGGGAAACCCAAATTATGGGGGGAGCACAATAAGAAAACTATATTGTGACTTCTATAAATTGGAAGGACTAAAGGTGGGGGGGGGGGTGCACTCTATTTAGAATTCTATAATGTATTCTATAATTTGGGGGCTTGATAAAGTGGAGGCACAGTAATTGGATGGGGGGGGGGGGGGGTGCACTGCAATGGACAACTATAAATGGGAAATGTGATTTATGGAGGCACTTTAGTGGGGAATTTTTATCACTGAGCAGAGGGAGAAATGGTACGTTTGGGTTATAAAATACAAAAGTTTGCTTTCCTAAAACAAAGAATTTGCGATAATTCAGGTTAGAGTGAGCTCGAGATGTCTCCCAGGCACCACTGCTGAATATATGCAAATTAACCATTGTACCCTTAGAAGCTAAACACACCTCCAGAACCGCTGGAATGCAATGATGTGTCAGCTTGTTAATATGTACAGAGCCATAATCAACATGCATACAGACTGTTTCGGATTGTTTGATCCTCATCAGTGCATGGCATGGATTAATTTGGCTCTATGGAGTAGGGCTGGGTTATAAAATGGAAGATACTTACTGGGCCTGTTGCAATAAACCTACAGTTTCGCACATTTTATACAGTAACTGCACTTTAGTTTTGAATACCACTCTCTCTACAAGATAATGAAAATGATTTGCTTATTAACCTTCTCTTATTACTTTTATCATTACATTTTTTTCAACATTTTAACAGAACAGGGAGAGAAAAAAATACAAAGCAAAAAATACTGTTATTTCAGAATCATTCTTTCTGATGCAATATCTAACTATATTGAAGTGTTGTGAGAATCTTAATTTATTTTTGCCACCTTTTTAAAATATGTAGAAAATTAAAATTTTTAATAAAATACCACCTGAGCTCTTTGTGTTGTGCTATGCTGACAGTGGGATAAATGGAAAAGTTGTGCCTCACGTTGTGCACAAATAGCATCACATAACGCATACAATCACTGGTAAGGGGTCCATTATGCAGTAATGCACTAACACTCTGCAAGTTCACACTGCACCGATAGCACTGTGAATGTTACATATGTTTGTCATTCCGCTGCCACTTTATGCGTTACCACAACGCCCCACTGTGAACATAGCCAAAGGATGCATTCCCGCTGCATAAATTGCACTGCAGAATAATTCTGCAGGTCAACTCACTGACCATACAATTCAATGGGGCTCTTTACATCTCCGTGTTGTAATGGATCATGTTCTGACAACTTACTGCATGCATGAATGATGGTTTATGTCCAGTCTCCACTGCAGTTCACACACATTATAATGCATTCTGCAACACACAGTGTGAATTCATATATAGATAATCTCATTAGTATGTATAGCTTTTATTAACCACTTCCCAACTGAGGGGTTTTACCCCCTGACCACCAGAGCAATTTTCACCTTTCAGCGCTCCTTCCATTCACTCGTCTATAATTTTATCATTACTTATCGCAATGAAATGAACTATATCTTGTTTTTTTCGCCACCAATTAGGCTTTCTTTAGGTGGGACATTATGCCAAGAATAATTTTATTCTAAATGTGTTTTAATGGGAAAATAGGAAAAAATGTGGGAAAAAAATTATTTTTCAGTTTCGGCCTTTATAGTTTTTAAATAATGCATGCTACTGTAATTAAAACCCATTAAATGTATATGCCTATTTATCCCGGTTATAAAACCGTTTAAATTATGTCCCTATCACAATGTTTGCCGCCAATATTTTAGTTGGAAATAAAGGTGCATTTTTTTCAGTTTTGCGTCCATCCCTAATTACAAGCCCATAGTTTATAAAGTAACAGTGTTATACCCTCTTGACCTAAATATTTAAAAAGTTCAGTCCCTAAGGTAACTATTTATGTATTTTTTTTAAATTGTAAATTTTTTTTATTTTTTTTTAATTACAAAAAAAAAAATTGTGGAGTGTGGGAGGTAAGGAGTTAATTTTTTGTGTAAAACAAGTTTATTTGTGTGTAAAAAATGGTTAGGATGTAGTTTTACTATTTGGCCACAAGATGGCACCATTACCAATTTGTTTCATACGACCTGCAAGCGTCCTTCTGGACTCTTGCAGGAAGTAGAAAGAGGCTGGGACTTTGTTATTTTTTCACAATGATCAGGCTGCTCAGCCGAGCGGCAGCAGATCATTGCGGGGCTGAGATCAACGAACGGGAATGGATTTTCCCGTTCATTGATCTCCGGGCGAGCGGGCGGCGGCGTGTTTACTAGCGGCGGGCGGCGTGTTTACGAGCGGGAGCGCGGACAGCGGCGGGAGTGCGCAGAGTACGGATTTCTCCGTCCCTGGGGGTGAAAGGATGGAAAAAGGGGCGGAGAAATCCGTACGTGCGGGGGTAAAGTGGTTAAATCAATAGTCAAATGGGGGGTGCCAGAAATGCTTAGGCATACAAGATTTATACAACCATTTGCTGTGAAGTGGTTAAAGAGAAACCTTAACCAAGAATTGAACTTTATCCCAATCAGTAGCTGATAACCCCTTTCCCATGAGAAATCTTTTCCTTTTCGCAAACTGATCATCAGGGGGCTCTGTATAGCTGATATTGTGGTGAAAACCCTCCCACAGTGTGATGTCAGGACCATGGTTCTAACATCACATTCCAGAGCCTTGTTGCATTGTGGGAAAGAACATCTGTTTACAGCTGTTTCCAACTGCCAAAAAAGCAAGCAGCTCCTTCCACTGAAATCACATGCCAGCAGTAAAAATGTCACCATGTGATAAATGTCAATGTAAATCGGGGAGAGGAAATATTTTACAATGGGCAAACACTGACTAAATCATTTTATACATAATTATTGTAAAAATTAAGCACTTTTTTTATTACATTATTTTTTACTGGAGTTCCTCTTTAAACATACACAACAGAATGACGTGTAATTGAAGTTGTACACACACTTTGTTTAAACCTGGACTGAACATTGTGCCTAGCCCCAAATTGGGTTTGCCTATAACAATGGTGTACTTTCAGCCACTTTGTGCAAAGCCGCAGACAGTGCAACGATTTGGTTAACAAGTGTGTGAGATTTCGTAAAGTTTTGGATGATATTGAAACAGTGTTCAGTGACCTCACCTGTTTGGGACAGAGCTGGTCCCTAATTTAATAAGAATCCACCATTGTACTCAAGAGGGTGAGGCTGAGAGAAGCGCTCACTACAAACGGTACAAGCTGAATGCTCTTCCAGACGAGTTGCGTCATAGTCAGAGGTGTTATCAATAAGAGCATTGAGAGAAGCTAATGACTTGGTATGTAGCAATGAGCCAACACGTGACTTTCGAGTCTTCTTGTGGGAAGATTGTGGGTTTTTCCTGGCACGTGTTCCTTTGGCTGCACTTGGTTACCACAACCTCGACCCAACCCATAGGGTTTAGTGGTGAGTAATGCTGTCAAACTGAGCCTCCTTTTATGTAGAAGGATAATTTGCTTAATCCAATGGAAAAATGAGGGTAAACGATGGGCTAAAGAGTGGTCTGAAGCAATCTTTCTGTATGCATGGTAGCAATAGTTGCGTATTTGGGAAGCCTCTGGCGATAACCTGAGAGCAGCTTTGTATGGTGATAAGGATATTAATAACCTCCCAATGACTTTCTACTGGAGATAACCTGCTAAAGCATGCTAATATATATACCCATTTCTTCCTGTTTGTATTGCCATGTAATCCGATTATCACATTCGCAATATCTGTCAATTATATATTCTGGTCAGCCACAACATTAAAACCACTGACAGGTGAAGTGCATCAAATATGTCATTACGATGACACCTGTCAAGGGATGGGATATAGTTAGGTACAGAAAATGAACAGTTCCTTTGATGTGTTGTAAGTAGGAAAAATAAGACGTTATCATTTTCGGCTCTTACTTGCTTTTGACAATCATACGGTCAAGTCTCTAAGCTTATGGTATATGTACTATATGTACATTTCATGGCATTCATCATAATTGTGATGGAAATGGCGTACTGGCTTTGTGATAGACCATACTTACCTGCAGTTCATGTTCCTTGCCACTAAATGTACTGTCCAGAGAGTGTGGTTGAATGAAACAGGAGGTGGGCCGGCTATGGGTTGTGAGACTAATAGCAGCGATGGAGAGTGATTGCATGCATTGCTACCAGAAGTTAGCCAATCTTTGCTAATGTTAATATAGAGTGTGGAATTTTTTTTTTTACAAATTACTACTTCAGAGTCCTCATGCTGCCTGCCCTATGGCAAAATTGATGTTGGCCTGGCTTGAGGAGTTGTTTAAACATTACCAGTTGCCTGACAGTCCTGTTGAGCATTCTGGCATCAGTAGTGTCTGAATTAAACACTTGATAAAAGCATGGGGCTAATATTTTCAGATTTTTGCCAAAAAAAACCTCTAATCCACATGCTTGTTCAGGGTCTATGGCTAAAAGTAATTAGAGGCAGAGGATCAGTATGACAAAAAGGCAATTTGTATTGTTTAAAATTAAATGTCAGCCTCCATTTCTTTCTCACTTAGTCTCACTTTAAGATTTAGATCATACTTGAAGACTGTTGCAAACCTTCTTGGCAGATGTTAATAGCTGGAAACCTTTAGATATCTTGCCTCTACAGCTCCATACACACGCTATATGGAACCTTGGCCCAAAGTGTCTCTCTGTCCGATAACAACCACTTTAGCCAAGAATCCAGCATCCCCTGACCCCTCTCTGCTGCAAGGGCAGTGATCTGCCTGGCGGATCTGCCTTAAAGTTTATCTCCACTTACCCTGCCCGCTGCGTGACATCACTCCTGCATTACTTGGGCTCCCCTGCATTGGTAAAGAACACGTCACTAACCTGCAAGCTAGCGACACGCTGTACAGCTTCGGTCCTGCAATGTTACCCAAGGGATGGAGTGCCAATCCCTGTTGGGTGAGATGCCTCATTCGAGGCTTTAGGGTCAAAGCTGTTCTGGTGAGAGGGGAACTACTCAGTGTTAGGCAGGTCATTTTTTTAAATGTTTTAGATGATCAGTGTATAGTATATAACCTCATCACTGCACTATAATACAGTAGAGGCACAAAGCTCTTTCAACCTTCTCTGCAATTTACTGCTGATATTGGCCTCAATTTACTAAGCAGTTTAGACTAGTCTACAGATGGTTTTTAGTCTGATGGTTTGGTGCAATGTTTTAGACCTGTTTTTAGACCTGGTCTAACATTCAGTAATTACACAATTCACAAAGGCAAACAAGGAGTAACCACGCCCGCTTTTTCTGACAGAGATCAGACCAGCTGATTTCTGTAGGTAAAGTAATTCTGTGAGGTATTTTTAGACATGAGGATGGAACCTTTTGAATTAATTATGCAGGAGTTTAATTGTATGCAGAGAAGAGCCCATCAAAGGAGGATGTCAGTCATAGCTACTAGTTTGTGACTTGCATCTTTTGATCATTTCCCCTGCTTTACTGACCTAATTACCAAATGGGTTATACCAGGTCTGATAACAGGTCTACAACATTTGGTAATAGTGAATTCCCCTTTGATGCAACTGACCAAACCATCAGTAGACTAAAGCCATCAGTAGACTAGTCTAAACTGCTTAGTGAATTGAGGCCATTGTGTAGTGACACTGTTTAAATGTTTTCTTTCTTAGAAAGGTTTTCTTACTCTATTACAGAGAATAGCCGTGATTTCAGATCCATGAGTATAATGCAACAGCTTTGATATGCTTAGGGAAGAACTTCATGACATTCCATTAAATTGGGCACTGAGCAAGAATAACATTTATAGATTGATAACTTTAAGGAGAAAAATAAACATTCTACTTCTCCTTCCCAGTAGGGCTGTGGGAATTTGGCTTGATGAAAATGATTGACAGCTGTGGATGCAACAGAATGTTTCTGAGATGATCGAATGGGTGGGTTCTAAGTTAGTGTAATTGCTTATCATTGGGTCTGTTGGAATGGGGGGATGGGGAGCTATTTTAACCTGTTTAGATAAGAGAAAAAACAGCGGTTAAAAAATGAAGTTAGTTTAGTGTAATTTTATAGTACTTTACAAAGGGAAAAAATAATAGCACTGACTGTGCTTCAATCTGATTTTAAAATCCTATTTTCTTCCAATCCAGTCTTGCTGCATAAAATACAGAAAGAACTCAGTAAGGGCTGGTGCGCACCAACACCAAGAGCGGTTTAGAGTGCTTTTAAAATCCCAAACAGATGCAGGTCCTGCAGCATTTTGGAGGTAATTGCACCTCAATGTAAAGGATAGGGAAAATGGAAAATCACTCTAAAAAGTGCTGAACAGAGCCTGTTCACTTCCAGGTCAAAGTTTACAGGAACTGCAAAATTGCTACAGCCAAATGCTACAAAATCGCTAGGCATGAATAGGAAATCGCTAGGCACATTGCTCAGAATCGCTACTGCAAATCCCTTCAAAATATGCTAAGCGTTTGCGATTTATGCGTAGCGATTTTCGATGTGAACTAGGCTTAACCTGTATTTCTTTCAAATCTATTAGAATACATGCTGAAAAAGGCAAATGCATTTTCTATGCCTGCATCGATTCCTCCTGTTTATATTTCATATGCTAGAAATCTGTGAATATACAAAGTAACAAAGAGCAAAACCATATATAATCAGCACATTTTATGGACTCTAAATTTTTTGGACAAAAAATGTTGCCTACCAAAACCTCTTCCTGCTGGTTAATTAAAAAATACCAGCTAACTTCTCAACAATTAATTTATTCCCTGTCTTTTCCTTACTGGGACAGTGGAAATCTGCAAGGTAAGACAGTGTGGGTCATCATTCATTCCGGGGATAAATCAAAATGGAATGAACAAATTAATGAAAATACATAATCACCACTTAAGTATTAATTAAAACGAATTGGTGTTTTGTCAGTAAACTTAATAAAGGCTGATGAATTTAAACAATTCTTTATCTTCAGTACAAAGATACATGTAATTATACTTAATTGTACACTGTTGGTAAAGAAAGCAATCTTGCCCTATTTGAAGGCTACATAAAGGTGCCATTGTTATTGAAACAATAAACTATAAACAGATCAATGCTAAGACGCATCACATAAGTAAGATACTTAGAACAAATGTGGCATCTCCCCTTTTGTTTTGTTTACTGATGTGACTGATGTTAAGGTAACAAAGGTAACGCAGCACGTTCAAACAAAGTGCCGTATGCTGTGCGTTATACGCGGCTAAGCAGTGTTAGACTGTTTGCACATGCTCAGTAATGTTGGAGGAGTAGGTCTCCCCTCCTCCTCCGCGGCCAGCCACATGGCTAATTAATATTCACTGCACTCAGTGACGTGCAGTGTTTACTTCCTGGAGCGGCCGCTCTGTGCAGCGATTGGTAGGCGGGACCAAGTGATGCGGATCACTTGGTCATCGCATGGCACATAAAAGGCGCACCAAGAGCTGCATAACGCGGCTCTTGGTAGCGTCCTACGACACCACCAGGCGTTGCGTTGGGGGCACGTTATGCGACCTATAACGTCCCCTAAAACGCAACGTCCTGGTGGGAAAGAAGCCTAAATGTACCAGATGTATGGGGCAGTAATTAAATCAAGGGTTCTGAGTCAAGTTAGCCATTCATTTATTGTACATCTTCTGCTGTTGTTGATCTGGTGGTGATATCTGAACGTGTTTTAATCTAGTAGACTACTATGATCTTTAACCTATGTACTCAGTAAAGTGCACATTATGCACAGCAGACGGGCCATAAAAAAAATGCATTACAAACAGATCTGTCTACTGAAACTGAATTCCAGAGGGTAGCGCATTTATGTACACCATTGCTTAGCGTTTTTGAACAATCTTCATTTTCTGTTAACCATGCCAGTTGCCTAACTCCTGTTCTGATTCTCGGTCTCTAATACTTAAAGGACTATAACGAGAGGAATATGGAGGCTGCCATATTTGTTTCCTTTTAAACAATAACAGTTGCCGGGCTTGTCACAAGAGCCCCACTGGCCGTGAACACGCAAAACCGTCCGATCCGATTCTAGCACACAGATTGAGAGCTATGGACGCAATCTGCGTAGAATTGGCGGAGTTTGAGCGTCACGACGCAGTAGGGAGCCTGTGAGGTTACGAAAATACACTTTTACTCCAACCCAGGGGTAGATTTGCCACCATCTCTGTTTTCTATCAGCCCAGAGAAAACTGCTAACTGGCTATAGACCTGTGAAACAAACAACCGGTTAAAACTGTGCAATTCCTATCTATCTATCAAAACAGTAGCGTCCCTTCGGAAGTTTAGGTCTCGTCTGTGTATACTGAATAGAAGGTTTTACTGAGAGGTAAAGACCTTTTAAAAAGCCTTTATTTGTTACAATATAAATAATTAATATATACAGACAATCGTGAACAATTAAACGATGAGAGACAGTGATAACACAGTACATAAAAGAAAAAGGGATAAAAAGAACGAATACTTATGATTCTGTGGAAAGTCCGTTCGGGAAAAGACAAAGTTCCTTTGTTGCAGTTAGTTCGCAATATGGCCGAACCACATGGCCGTTGCTCCGCCTGCAAGATGGCCACTGCTATTTCCCCAAGCAGTGGCAGTCTTTTCGGTATGATGGAAAGTGGGGGAATTGGCTGGGGGTCCTCATGCAATCAGTTTTGAGCACTGACATTTCTGGGCGGAGTCTCAAGCTCAGCCCAGGGGCGTGTCAGGCAGTGAGTTCTCAGGGGAGGAACTTCCAGCCATCCACAAAATATGTCCAATTTCATACCCCGCCGGGGTTTTGTCGCACATGCAAACCGATTTCATATTCCGATTGGGCTGAGAATACACGTTCATAGGACATCAAACTTGCAATATTTGGGGCGCACGGGGACCCCATTATTCATATCTCAGCCCCTGCTCGGGTTACCTGGCTATGTCTAGTATCACCATATTCTACAGAATTAGGGAAACAAAATTATGTAATTTTCATATTCCTCCCATGGATGGTATTTGCAAAATGTGACAGTTATCAACACCATGCATTCCATACTCAGTTTAGTCGGTGCCGTCAAGACTGGGAGGAATGTAGGTGTCAATAGACCTCATGCTGTGCTAGCTTCCCCTGTTGAATAGACTCTGTTGGTATTTCAGCTCTGCCCAATTAGCACATTAGTGTCACCAGAGCTTTTCCGGGAGCCTTAACAGGATTTCTTGCTAAACCAGGTTGCTTTAGCCATATGCTAACGCAGGCCCATTCAGCCCTCATGGCAAAAGGGGGGGGAAGGCAGGAAGGAAAAACTTCTATTTTAAAAATAAAGAATGTCAGTTTTCCGATCACGGTTGCGATCGGACAATCGGCCGCGAATCCTCGGACGACTGGGCGTCGCCCGGCGTCACACCTCCCCCTTCCCGAGCTCTGCTCAGGGAGGTGTCAACAGGACGCCTTCCGTAGCAGCTATTGGCGCTGTTGGGTCGGGTTCCCCCTGACACCGCGACAGCCCATCAGCGTTTTGGTGTCGGCTGCCTGCTTTGTGTTGGATCGTAAAGTCGTACTGCTGCAATGACAGGCTCCACCGTAGGAGCTTGCCGTTGGTTCCAGCAGTACGGTTTAGCCAACTCAGGGGATTGTGATCAGTGACGATCGTGAAGGAGCGGCCGTACAGATACGACTGCAGTTTCTGTAGGGCCCACACGATCGCCAGGCACTCCTTTTCAGTTGTGGAGTAGGCTACCTCTCGGGGCAGGAGCTTCCGGCTCAGGTAGAGGATAGGGTGTTCATCCCCCTTTCCATCCACCTGGCTGAGGACTGCGCCGAGACCGTAGTCAGAGGCATCGGTTTGCACCACAAACCGACGACTGAAGTCTGGGGCCTGAAGCACAGGGGCGCTTGCGAGGGCCTGCTTCAAGGCCTGGAAGGCATTCTCGCAAGCGGGGGTCCAGCTAACAACCTTGGGGTGCTTCTTGCTAGTGGCATCGGTCAGGGGCTTCGCCAGTGTACTATAGGCGGGAACAAATTTCCTATAGTAGCCGGCGGTCCCCAGGAACGCCTGGACCTGCTTTTTCGTGATAGGTCGAGGCCATGCCAGGATGGCGTCCACCTTTCCCGTGTCAGGTTTCAGGGTGTTACCCCCCACCCGGTGACCTAAGTACTGCACCTCGGTCATGCCAATCTGACACTTACTCGGTTTAACCGTCAGATTGGCCATGGCCAGCCTCTCTAGTACCTGGGACAGGTGTTTGAGGTGTTCTTCCCAGGTGGGGCTGAACACCGCAATGTCATCCAGATACGCTACAGCGAACCCTTGCATTCCCTCTAGCAGGTCGTTCACGGCCCGCTGAAACGTGGCGGGGGCGTTCTTCATCCCAAAGGGCATCATCGTGAACTCGAAGAGGCCGAAAGGGGTGATGAAGGCCGACTTTTGCCTCGCGTCAGGTGCAAGTGGTATCTGCCAATACCCCCGGCTCAGATCCATGATTGATAGGTACCTGGCTGATGCCAGTGTATCTAGCAGCTCATCAATGCGAGGCATGGGGTAGGCGTCTGTAGTGGTGATGGCGTTCAGTTTCCTGTAGTCTACGCAGAACCGAGTTGTCTGGTCCTTCTTGGGGACCAGGACAACAGGGGCTGCCCAGGCACTACTGGACTGTTGAACCACCCCTAACTCCAGCATCTCCCTCACCTCCTTCTGCATGTCCGCCTGTACCTCGGGAGAGACACGGTAAGCGGATTGCCTGATGGGGGGATGGGTACCTGTATCTACCCCATGCACCGCCATACTGGTCCGCCCCGGGATACCGGAGAAGGTGTGCTGGTACTGGCCCAGCACCTTCTGTAACTGCTCTTGCTGGGCTGAGGCGAGCTGTGGATTGACGTTTAGGTCGCCGTCCACATCTCGTACGTCAGCCAGCAGGTCTAACAGGGGGTCTGCCTCTCCCTGCTCTAACCGGCTGCACACTGGCAGCGCATACTGGGTCCTGTCATGGTGGGCCTTCAGCATGTTTACATGAAAGCTCTTCTGCTTCCTGCCCCCCATGTTCACTAGATACGTCAGAGGGTTTAACCGCTGCACTACAGTAAAAGGCCCCTCCCAGGCTGCTTGCAGCTTGTTCTGCCTCACGGGAAGAAGGGCATATACCTTGTCACCCACATCAAATGACCGCTCTCCAGCAGTGCGGTCGTACCATGCTTTTTGTTTGGCCTGAGCCTGGGCCAGGTTGTTGGTCACTACTGCGGACAGGGACTCCATTTTGTCCCTGAACTTGAGGACGTAATCGACCACGGAGACATCAGTGGGGTCGCCCTTGCCCTCCCATGTCTCCCGCATCAATTGTAAGGGTCCTCGGACATTCCTCCCATACAGGAGTTCAAACGGGGAAAACCCGGTTGACTCCTGCGGCACCTCCCTGTACGCAAACAACAGATGAGGCAGGTATCGTTCCCAGTCCCCACCTTGCGACTCAACAAACGTGGTCAGCATTTGCTTCAGCGTCCCGTTGAACCGTTCACACAGTCCATTGGTCTGCGGGTGGTAGGGACTGGAGACAATGTGCGTCATGTGTATCTTTTTGCACAGGGCCTCCATGAGTTCGGACATAAACTGGGATCCCTGATCGGAGAGCATCTCCGCAGGGAACCCGACTCGGGAGAAAATGTTAAGTAGCGCGTCTGCTACCTTGTCCGCCCTCAGGGAGGAAAGCGCCATGGCCTCAGGATAGCGGGTGGCGTAATCCACCACCGTCAGGATGTACCTTTTGCCACTGCTGCTGGGAGTGGGCAATGGTCCAATTATGTCGACTGCCACTCTGTGAAAGGGCTCACCTATGATTGGCAGTGGACACAAGGGAGCCTTGCGGGGGTTCCCAGCCCGTTTTACCTTTTGGCAAACAGTACATGAGCGGCAATAGTTGGTCACATCGATCCGCATCCTGGGCCAGTAGAAATGACCCTGGATACGGTCAAGTGTCTTGTGGATTCCCAAGTGCCCTGCCAGGGGAATGTCATGTGCGGACTTCAGCACATGCCCCCGGAAGGCACTGGGTACCACAAGCAACTTGGTACCCACACTTGTTTCACCTTCGGTGGGCTGTACAGGCTCGCTGTACAGCTTACCACCTTCCCAATATACCTTGAAGGTATCTTCATTCGTGAGGGGCTCCGAAGCCTGTCTTCTGAGTGCCTCGAGGCTAGGGTCAGTCTGGAGTGCTTGCACAAATGCAGCACTCTCGCTCTCAGCCAGCTGGCCCGTGGCATATGCAGTTAGTGGCTGAAGGCTACCATCCCTGTGGTCAGAGGAGGGGGAGGAGGCCGGAACCTCTTCCACCTGCTCTGAGCCCAGGTTCTGAGCAGCGCGGCTGCGTGTTACTGCCAGTACAGGTACACCTTCAGACTGGCACATACTGGCATTACTCACATCCTGGCTGCATGCATGAATTACAGTGACAGGTACAACAACATTTTCATCACAAACAATCGGTATATCAAACACAGGTACCTGTGACACAGGTACTATTGGACTCGGTACCCCTGGACTGGGCACATTCAACCCACCTCCCCCCTGTTCTTGCCCCTTGGTGCAAAGTACCTTAGTGTGGGCGGAGAGTCCGTCTCCCTCCTGGCAGTCTGAGGGGCTTGGGGCAGGTTCATAATAGGACACAAGCTTGCCCAGGTCGGTCCCCAACAAAACTGGGACCGGCAGTTGGTCCAGGACCCCAACAACCTTCTCTTGAACCCCCACCCCCCAATCGATGGACACCCGAGCCTGGGGAATGCGAGAAAGAGTGCCCCCCACTCCAGTGAGGGTAAGGTATTTGTCAGGGAGGATATTTTCCGTCGGGACCAGGTGCGCCCGCACCAGGGTGACATCCGCTCCAGTGTCGCGGAAACCGGTAACAAGCTGGTCGTTCACTGTAACCAGCTGGTGGTTGCTCGTAGCGGAGTGGATCCCTCTCCCACCTGCGAACATGACGTTGTTGGGTGCTCCCGGCTGGGGTGCGCTGGCTGGCGGCAGTTGCCGTGGGCGAGGTGTAGGTGGTGCAGGAGCTGGCGCTGTCTGCCTCCGCTCCGGGCAGTTAAACTTCATGTGTCCGGGCTTGCGGCAAAAGTGACAGGTGATGCCCTCTGTTACTGCAGGCCTGGACGCAGCAGCTGCGCTGGAGGGCCTCTGGGGCGCACGGCTCACAGAGGTAGGAGAGTCTGCAAAATTGTGGGACTGACCTCCTCTCCAGCTAGATGGGGCAGTCCTGCGGGTCTCCGGCACCCTGGTCGTTGCAAAGGTCTCAGCGAGGTCTGCAGCGACCGTCGCTGACGCCGGTCGGCGCTCCAGCACAAACTGGCGTACATCAGCCGGGCAAATGTTCAGAAACTGCTCCAGGACGATTAAGTCCTCCAGGACACCGTAAGACCCTTTAGTGAGGCCTAGCGTCCACTGGCGGAGTGTGGTGAGCAGACTGCTGACCACATCTTGATAAGAATCAGTAGATTTTTTCTGCCAGGACCTGAACCTTTTCCGGTAGGCTTCTGGCGTCAGCTGGTACTTAGTGATTATAGCCTCCTTTATAGCGGTATAATCATTGTCCTTTTCCACAGGCAGCTCTGAGAAAGCATCAAGCGCTTTGTAGCGCAGCAAGGGTGTCAGATGTCTGGCCCACTGGTCTTGGGACAGACGATACTGACGGCAGGCCTTTTCAAAAGACCTCAAAAACAAGTCAATGTCAGTGTCTTTTTCGATAATAGCAAATTTAAATTTTGCACTTACTGGAGCGGCAGTCCCTTCAGCAGGGAGGCTGGGCGTTGAACTCCGGCTGGCTTGCTGCACTTTCGCCATGTTCAGCTCATGCTGTCGTCTCTCCCGCGCCTCTGCAGATTGGCGTTCCTCTCGCTTTTGCTCCGCCATGTACTGCAGGTACTTGTCCACATCAGTTTCCATCAGCTTTTGCAATGCCTACTGCATTACTGGATCAACATAACTGGACAGTCCAGTACTGGCCGGTTCCAGGCGAGTACTTTCAGGGGTTCTGGGGTCGGGGATCACACTGACAGCCTCCTGCGTATCTGTTGCCGCATTGCCCGCGGGTTGCTCAACCTCGGTACGCACAGGATCTTCAGTCTCTGGTTCCCCTCGACTTGCGTTAGATGAGCCGGTGTCCTCCACAGTGGACACCTCCAGCGTCCGCAGATTCTGGCTATCCCATCGGTACAAGTCCGTTATCAGGTCCTGCTGTTTCTTGCCGCGGATGTCCATGCCTCTCGCCTCGCACAGACTCTGCAGGTCGGATAGGACCATGACCTTGTAATTCCCGGACATTTCCATGCCAAATAAAAGAAAACTTAGGGGAGGGGTACTGGTTACACAGTCTCTCTGTATATATGAAAAATATATTGCACTCAGTCACTACCAACGAATTAGTTCGTTTCTCGATAGGGCTAATTCGATAGCCCTACCTGAGATACTATCAGCACACACAGATCCCAAACGCTGCCGACCACTGTCACAAGAGCCCCACTGGCCGTGAACACGCAAAACCGTCCGATCCGATTCTAGCACACAGATTGAGAGCTATGGACGCAATCTGCGTAGAATTGGCGGAGCTTGAGCGTCACGACGCAGTAGGGAGCCTGTGAGGTTACGAAAATACACTTTTACTCCAACCCAGGGGTAGATTTGCCACCATCTCTGTTTTCTATCAGCCCAGAGAAAACTGCTAACTGGCTATAGACCTGTGAAACAAACAACCGGTTAAAACCGTGCAATTCCTATCTATCTATCAAAACAGTAGCGTCCCTTCGGAAGTTTAGGTCTCGTCTGTGTATACTGAATAGAAGGTTTTACTGAGAGGTAAAGACCTTTTAAAAAGCCTTTATTTGTTACAATATAAATAATTAATATATACAGACAATCGTGAACAATTAAACGATGAGAGACAGTGATAACACAGTACATAAAAGAAAAAGGGATAAAAAGAACGAATACTTATGATTCTGTGGAAAGTCCGTTCGGGAAAAGACAAAGTTCCTTTGTTGCAGTTAGTTCGCAATATGGCCGAACCACATGGCCGTTGCTCCGCCTGCAAGATGGCCACTGCTATTTCCCCAAGCAGTGGCAGTCTTTTCGGTATGATGGAAAGTGGGGGAATTGGCTGGGGGTCCTCATGCAATCAGTTTTGAGCACTGACATTTCTGGGCGGAGTCTCAAGCTCAGCCCAGGGGCGTGTCAGGCAGTGAGTTCTCAGGGGAGGAACTTCCAGCCATCCACAAAATATGTCCAATTTCATACCCCGCCGGGGTTTTGTCGCACATGCAAACCGATTTCATATTCCGATTGGGCTGAGAATACACGTTCATAGGACATCAAACTTGCAATATTTGGGGCGCACGGGGACCCCATTATTCATATCTCAGCCCCTGCTCGGGTTACCTGGCTATGTCTAGTATCACCATATTCTACAGAATTAGGGAAACAAAATTATGTAATTTTCATATTCCTCCCATGGATGGTATTTGCAAAATGTGACAAAGTTATCAACACCATGCATTCCATACTCAGTTTAGTCGGTGCCGTCAAGACTGGGAGGAATGTAGGTGTCAATAGACCTCATGCTGTGCTAGCTTCCCCTGTTGAATAGACTCTGTTGGTATTTCAGCTCTGCCCAATTAGCACATTAGTGTCACCAGAGCTTTTCCGGGAGCCTTAACAGGATTTCTTGCTAAACCAGGTTGCTTTAGCCATATGCTAACGCAGGCCCATTCAGCCCTCATGGCAAAAGGGGGGGGAAGGCAGGAAGGAAAAACTTCTATTTTAAAAATAAAGAATGTCAGTTTTCCGATCACGGTTGCGATCGGACAATCGGCCGCGAATCCTCGGACGACTGGGCGTCGCCCGGCGTCACAGGGCTATCCTGCTGATCCTTTGTCTCATAACTTTAGCCATACACCCAGAACAAGCATGCAGCAGATCAGGTGTTTCTGACAGCTGCATGCTTCTGGTTTTATGAAAACATTTCTGCAGCAAGAATTAAATATGGCAGTCTCTATATTATCACTTCAGTTGTCCTTTAAGTCACTGGCCTGGAATGGGTATGCAGAAGAGATGCTTTGAATCTAGTCTGACTCCACTGGCTACATGCTTGTTGTAGGTGTAGGAATAATAAAACCACAGAAGCCCACTAAAGCTGAAAGCTCAGCATGACAGCCACACAACTGGCATTGTTTATAAGTGAAAGAGCATGTCAGCCGCAGTATTCTTCTCCCTTACACAAACTACCTGTCCTCTGACAGAGTAGAAAGTTGGATAAATGTTAAAAACAAGCAATAAAAACTTTACTGAAGAGCTTACTATTAGTGTGCTGAATCGTTCATGTATCTACAGCAGTTACATAGTTGTTTGGGCTGAAAAAGACTTGCGTATCCCTGTTGATATTTCTGGGAGCAGACTGGTGTTGTACTTTCTCTCTTTGAATTCGATGGATGCACGTCTTTTTTCAACCCAAATTACTATGTAACTACTGTACATACATGAACAGTTCAGCACACTGTAATGCTGGTAATACACGGGACATTTCCGCGGCTCGATTATTCCGCCGGATCGATTCCCGCTCGTCCCTGCGGGTGATCCTCTTATCTTCTGCTAGTTTTCCTTATCTTTTTCTATTGTCCCGCCTGCGGTATCGAGCGTGGAATCGATCCGGCGGGTGATCGGACAAGAAGGAAATGTTCAATCGTGTATTCCCGGCATAAAAGTTTTTATTGCTTGATTTTAACATTTATCCAATTTCCTGCTTTGTTAGAGGACAGGTAGTGTAAGTGAGAAGAATATGTATGCTTCTCCTTTATTACTACTTATGGAAGAGGCTTCAGTCATCTTCCGCAGCCCTGTTCCTTCGCTGGGACCCCCAAAAAAGAGCTTGTCTACTACTTGCAGAGGTACACTTGCACCTTCCGGCTCAGCTTTCTTTAGAAAAAGCCAGGCTGGATCAGGTCAGGCTACTGCACAGGCACGAGCCGTCTGCACAGTAACACGGACCACATTGTGCTCGGCTATTTCTGACGGAGCCCAAGTAGGACAGTGCTAATGCGCAGGGAGGCCACACTTTGGGGCTGTCTGCGCTGGAACGGGCTGACTTATGAGGATGGGCGAAGGCTCTTTAGGATCCAGAGGCTTCCCCCTCCTGAGGTAAGTGTCAACTTTTTCCTTTATAAAAGTCACAGGTTAACTTTAAATATTTAGTGTTGTTTTAAAGTACATACATGGTTTTAATCCAGAAAACAGAATTCAGCAAAGTAAAATTGGGAATGTTGTGGCTCTGCTCTATGCAGCTATGTTGCTGCATAGCCATACAGATGTAACATTATTCCCTGGCTCAGTTGAAGGTTACTGTGCATATGTATGCGTTTGCATAACGTCATCCCCTATAACAGCCAGAATTCAATTTTTATGAAAAAAAAAACGTAGGCTTACATGCCAAAGCCATGCCACAGCTGGCAATGCACAAGTGCTACTGTGGAAAGGTCTTTAAAAGTAGTTTGCTATCCTGGGGCTCAAGCTGGGCACACACATACGATGAATGTCACTCGACCGTTTCCTCGGGTGACAGTTCGGGCCAGGTTCTATACAGATGTGTCAGAGAAATTCCATTGATTGAAGGGGGTGGAGGCGCATGATGGATCAGGCGAGGAGAAGGAGCAAATGCTGCCCTTGACTTGGTCCATCTGATGTATTGAGGCGCTTCAGGGGCTGCTGTACACATGCTAGATTTAGTAGATGAGTCTCTCCAATAATGTAGATTTATGATGTGTATGCATACCAGATATTTTAGTAGCTAAATGCTTTTTGTGTGGACAACTTTGGTAAAACTCAAGAAAAAATAGGTATTGCAACAGCCTGGTAAGATGTGTAAAATGTGATTGCAATATTGCAGCCTCAGGGTCTCTTTAAGCTATGATTAAGTGAATCCTTCAGTAGAGTGCACCTGCTAATTTCAGTATAAGTAGGTAGACTGGATAATTTTTTTTTAAGATTTCTTGTTTAGAACACTACATCAGATAAAATATATTCTAAAGGGACAGTGCAGGATAAGCACCCTCTAGTGGGAGTTTTCAGTAAAATTGCTTGTAAAGGGAACCTGAAGAGAGGAATCTGGAGGCTGCCATATTGCAATCACATTTCAAAAATGCAAACATTTAGTTGTGCTGACATTTTAGCTTTCAAGTTGTCTTGAAGTCGCCCAGAGCAAGCATGCAGCCTTTTTGTTAGAAATAATCACCTGTATACTACTTTTTGTTAGAAATAATCACCTGTATACTACTTCTGGATTAGTGCCTCACAATGTATGACTAGACCCCTGACTGGCATCATTAACTGGAGAAAATGAGGGTAATATCTCTAATTATTGTTCATAGTGGTGTGCAGGGCTGTGGAGTATGGGTTGGAGCAATTTTGGGTGCCTGGAGTCGGGAAAAAATGCACAGATTCTGACTCGGACTCCTAATGAATTTAAACTGTAATTAAAATAGAAAATATGATAAAATGTTCTATGTTCTATTTCTCAGATAATAGTCATCATACATAATTTATATACACAGTAATAGCTGTGCTTAGTCCACAAAAATGAAATAAACCAATTCAAATTAATTAGTTGTGCTACTTGTATAAAGCAGTCCCCGTATTTTTAAAGTCAGATATACACATCTGATTGTGACTGTACAGTAGATATGTGTACACAGGAATCTCTTATATATACTAAATAACATCTATGCTGTAAGGGCCCATTCACACTTGAGCGTTTTGTCTGCAATTTCTGAAAAATGCTTAAACGCTAGCGCTTTTGAAAGCGCTAGTGTAATTAAACCCTATGGGCCCGTTGTTGGACAATTTGCACTAATCGCCCAAAATCGTGAAACGCAAATGCGGCGCCTGCACCATTTTCAGGTGATTTCCCGGCGATCGCGTTTCAGTGCTATTGAAGCGCTAAACTTGATTGTGGAGAAATCGCTGCATTGTCCAGAGATTTTTCCCAGTGAAATTGCGGAAAAATCACTCACTTGCATTTCTAAGTGTGAATGGGCCCTAAGAATAAAGTCTGATGTGTAGCCGTGTCACTAATAGAGATGGTCAATGAGATGGAAATAATGCGTTGCGTTGATGCTGGTTTATGCAAATGTATGCACTCTCTTTGTTCCTGAAATCAAATAAGATGCTATGTTAAAATTTGGTTTGGTGACTATGAATTAAAGAGTACCTGAGACGGATGAAAAGAAAAGTTTTTTTATACGTACCTGGGGCTTCCTCCAGCCCCCTTCAGGCCAATCAGTCCCTCGCTGTCCTCCTCCACCACCTGGATCTTCCTGGTTCAGATTGTGCATGAAGAATGTGTAATAGAGGAAGAATCTCCTCATTCCCCTGCAGAGTACCTGCACATAATTCTTACATGTAAACACCATTACATTGCCTAGGGCCTGATAGATGTTCTTTGTTCCGGTCAGTACCTTTTTCAAGTACTCTTACCAAGGACTAGTTTTAGTCTGACTAAAGGGAATAAATATGGCAGTCTACATATCCTTCTCACTTTAGTTGTCATGATACATTCAGAATTTCATGGTACATACTTTTAATCAACAAGATTGTAATATGCAAATTAGAGGAGTCGAAGTCTGTGGAATTTTTGTACAGACTCCACAGCCCTGGTGGTGTGTTGTAATGGCCACTTTGTGACGCGGATTACTGCACTGCATCACTACATCACCTAGGCAATGTTCACAGTCCAGTAGTGTTGCAGCATTGTAATGCAGTGCGTTGCAGCTTATCTCAAGCGCTGGGTAGAGTGACGCATAATTCTTGACTGTATATGATGCAACGCGTCGAACGTGTGTGTACGTCTTTTTCATTTCATTACGTTCCTGTCATACAGGGTACACCACGTCATTTCCCACTCTGAACTTGCTTTAAAATTACACATTCTAATTCTAGACTTACGTTTCCATTGTTAATTGGTATAGGCAGCCCACCCCTCTTGTTTTAGTTAATGTTGTCAGCATGGTGAACAGGGGCTGGGTTTTATATGCAGACCCAGGCTCTGTATGCTAACTGGATTCTTACAACCCACCTTGGGTTCTCTTTAAGATAAGTAAATACGTGCAATTAATCTCACCCATCAGATCATGTTCTCTCGCACAACAAATTGGGGGCCGATACAGATAACAATTTTGATACTTTTCGGTCAGGATTCAGGAAAAGGCACAGCACTGAAACTGCACTAGTCAGAGTAATGAATGATCTACTTACAGCAAGAGAGACTAGGGTGAGTTCTCAATTGATTCTTCTTGACTTGTCTGCAGCTTTTGATACTGTGGATCATTAAATACTAATCCCAGAGATTGAAGAAATACTGTGGCCTTAAGGGGTGCTGTTCTTAGCTGGTTTCAGTCCTTCCTATCTGGCAGGACACAGCAAGTAGTATGTCTGGGCTCACACTACTCTAACCCAGTGCCACTTATCTATGGCGTTCCACAGGTGCTATCTCCAGACCATTACTCTGCAGTCTACATGCTCCCAGTGGGCAAAATAGTCCAGAATTATGGCCTAGGATACCACTATTATGCAGACGACCCGCAACTGTATCTGTCCTTCAAGCCTGGCACTCAAGACCCATCAGTATCCTTCAATGCCTGTCTGGTGGAATTACAAAATTGGATGAACACCAGCTGGTTGAGGCTGACCTCTGACAAAACAGAGGTTTTGGTGGTAGGCGGGCCACACATGATGGATAAAGTCCAAAACTCTCCCTACTGCAAACTAGGAATTGGAGGCGATACCGTACAGTATAAAGACTCTGTGCGAAACCTTGGGGATGATCCTGGATGGAAAGGTAACACTCAGAAAGCACGTGTCAGCTGTTAAGTCTTCCTTCTTCCATCTGAGAAATATAGCGAGAATCAAGCAGCTTATCCCAGCTGAAGACCTACCTGCCCTGGTTTATGCATTTGTAGCCTCCCGCCTCAACTACTGCAATGCCCTGTTCGTCGGATGTCCAGATAAGGTTCTGTGCCCCTTACAACTAGTACAGAATGCAGCAGCCAGACTCCTAACCAATGCCCCCCGCAGTTCACACATCTCCCCAGTACTGCAAACTCTTAACTGGTTGCCAGTAAAATGGGGAATCCATTTTAAGATCTGCCTGCTGACCGTCAAGGCTCTAAACCACATAGGACCCAAATACATAGCGGATCTATTGGAACTTTCAGCCCCCCCACGCACCCTCCGCTCTGCCAGGATACGCTTAACAATTGGGGTTAGGGCCTTTTCCTATGCAGCCCCTGCTCTATGGAACTCGCTTCCACAATCAGTGCGAGAGGCTCCTTCTCTGGACAGCTTTAAGAAAAGGCTAAAATCCTACCTCTTTTCCTGAGCCTTCGAGACTGCATAATACAGGTCACAGTACTTCGATCCCCAGGGAGAAAGGCGCTATAAAAAATATTAGTGTTCTTTTTTTACTGTAGACACATCCCTGGCCATCAGGTGCTGTTGCTATAGAGGGTGGAAAAGTGAAGCGAAATTGATGCTGGGTGTATGTTGTACACACACTAGATATGTGAACGATTGTCAGCCAAAGTGGTCGTTATTGGCTTTTTCGGATGACTATTTTTCTAATGTGTGTACGAACCTTTAGAATTGGCTTGTCAGAGCCATCTGGGAGTGCATTTGATTGGCTCATTTTTAACATGCTGGTGACAATTTGCATCTCACTGACCATCTCAACAATTGAAGTAGGTGGCCTGTTCTAGTAAATCCTTTTTTAAGGATTTGTTTTATCTCCCATCTCAAAGTTCCCACTTCTCAATCGAATTTAACTTCTATTTGCTACACTGAAAAATCATCTAATTCATAGAGGCCTTCCCTTGCAATGTGAATGTATCTGGCAATAGGACATTAGCAGCATATCTTGTAAGCAGTCTTATTAGGCAGGAGATTTTAATGTTTTGCAAGATAAGTGTATAGACTGTAGAAAATGAACACACTTTCCCAGTATCCCTTGGATGGATTGTACCGGTGGATATCACAGGTTTTCACATGGTCACCCTGCTACTGCAGCCTGTCTCAAGAACGAGGCAAAAACTCTAAAGAAGCTAAAAAGCATGCACATGGTTTGCAGTCTAGGAAATGTGACATTAAATGGATATTGCGGTCTTATGACAGTTAGTTTTTTAAAAGTGTATCAATCTCCAAACTTGGCATATTTGCCACGCCATGAAATGTTGTGATTGTACACTTTTGTATTCTGAGGAAGCTCTTTTTATTAGAGTTCTTCAGTGCTAGTCGTTCTTTCACATGGGCAAAACAACTCAACAACAGAAGCTAAATGATGTTTGGATTCTCCTCTTGGCAATACCAGGTTCAGGAAATGTTAATAAATCAACTTTTTTTTTCCCCACGTTAAAATATTTAGCCCATTGTAGTAAACAGTTTGCTTATGTAAGAAGGTTAACATAAATTAGTTACATAGCAAGGCTGTATACATGGTTATTTTCCAATCTGGTTTCTGAGCCTTCAATAACATCATGCATTTGGCTGAAAAAAAATGTTGATGAGAGATGTTAATTAGGTTGGAGTGTATTTGCTTAAACTTTTTTTGTAATCCATATTTCGCTTTCACCTATAATACTTACACCTAGTACTCCAATTGATCTTTAAACGTAGAACTGTCTGTATAAGGGAGAACATTAACGGTACAATATTTTCCTCAAATGCGTTAATTTGATTCGATTTCTGGGACCTAAAGTAATTGGAAGGTATTAAGCAATTGTTGCCATATACAGGGCGATTAGAGGATTTTCTCTTGATAAGATTGTAGAAACCAACATTCCAATCGACAAAATTCTGTATTTCTCTCGACCATAGACTCATTTCTTTTGGACTTTCTCCACATACTGCATTGTTTTCTGGACAATTTGAACATACACAAACAATTTTAATTGAGGAAAATAATGGACCATTAATGAGCAAATTTACACTTATGGAGAGCACAAACAGCTGCACACTGATATGGTCCCAAACATATAAAGACGTTTACACATACTTGGGAAACTGACCGGATCTAAGTGTCTCAGCACATTCTTGCTGTAATTGGACATTGCTGCTCTAGAACCACTCAGCAATCAGGACCAAGCCTACAGCTGAAGCTTTGCAAGTACCATCCTCAAATCTGTTTGCAGCAATTTTGGGTTTAGTACTCAGTTTCTACTTAGTGGCATTATTATTAATATAATTGATTATACTGTAATTGCAGTATCACTAAAAGGTAGTATTGTAATTGCAATATCACTAGAAGATAGTGCTGTGAATTAATGTGCTTTCTTTGAAATTCATAAGACCAGAGACCTGCCGGAGGGGTTTCTACAGGTGGGCATGTTATCCATTGCCGAAGCCTGAAGCCACTGATGGGTGCTCACAGCCATTGGTTTGGTTGCACTGTGATTATAATAATCTACTGCTGGAGTCTTTACTTTCACCCAGTCTTATTCATTGGGGCAGCAACTATAAGGCAGAGTGCACACTTACAAGTCCAGCAAACAACCAGTGTCCTGCTCAATTTTTCAGTTAAAGGACAGAAGTATATGGAGGCTGCCATATTTATTTCCTTTTAAGCAATACCTATTGCTTGGCAGACCTGCTGCTCCTCAGCCCCTAATACTTTTAGCCATAGACCCTGAACAAGCATGAAGCAGATCAGGTGTTTCTGACATGCATTCTGAAAAAATTAGATGCATGCTTGTTTCTGGTGTTATTCAGATACTACTGCAGCCAAATAAATCAGCAGGGCTGCCAGGTAACTGGTATTGCTTTACGTCTGAGGATATTTCTGGATTGTAGGGTCTAAAAGCGGTGCAATTTTTCCCACACACTTTTAGACCCTAAAACCAGGAAAAATACCACAGTGAGATCTCCGGCAGCCCTGCACTTACCACCCTGGAATCCAGCACTGCAATTCTCCCTCCTCCAGGTGGCAGTGTACCCTTATAGTGAGATCAGTCTGTTGTCATGACAACCGCAATCTCACCCGAGGGATCCAGAGCCTCCAAAGACCAGAAGAATCGCTGCCAGCATTCTGGACTCTGGGGAGGGGAGTTGAAATGCCCGTTGCGCTGCAGGCTCTGCATCGACCTCCCGGCGGCTACCCAGAGACGGGCTCTGGATTACTGCTCCTGGCTTCTTTTTTCCAACCCCAGCCTTTCTCTGGTTTACTGCCAGGGAGGTTGAAAGGAAATAAATATGGCATTCTCCATATACCTCTCACTTCAGATGTCCTTTAACTCACGTTTTGCTGCACTTATCAGCCATCAGCTGTTGGCAGCTGATATTTGAATACGGGAATTGCATGCAGTCCACAAGGACCTCCACATTCAGGCAACCTGTGAGCCTGCAGAGTTTTATGGAGGTGGTAGCGAGTATCTGTCTTCCTTGCAGATTTTTTAACTGGTGTTCTGTCTTAGAGATCATTTAAATGTTTCATATTTTGTCGTTCTTAAGATAGTTTATATGTGAAGAGTTGTTAGATATGCGATACCATGGTATTATAGTGTTTATATCCCTCACACAGGAGCACATGGAAATGGACAAGGGGTTTAAGGTGGTTAAACATAAGTTTAATTAACGAGGCTTGTTTGTCATGGGTGATGGCACAGTTAATAAGTATTCCTGCACTGGGTGTTGAACGGAAGAAGGGGAAGTTAGAGGAGAGTCTCTTCATGTCCTGAAATGTCTAATAGGAGATGTCTATGTACAGTCAGTTCTGTGTTTGTTAATCCACTTGAGGTTTTTCTCCTTCACTAGGCCAGGTGTGAAATGCATACAAGTGTCTCTGCAGTGGGTGTTTTCCTTTACATAAAGCTACAAATCCCGGGGATTTATAATTTGGTTTTTAACTAACCTTTATCACTTCAATAGGTGTGTAAGGGTTTCTTTTTTGTATTGTGATTTTTTTTTTCTTTTTTCTTGGCAGTAGACATTGATAAAGTATGTAGAGCAGGTGTCTTAGTCACGTAGCTCCTAAGAGTGCATTAACCTGGCACATTTACCTGGTACACTTAAGCAGTTGAGTGTTTTTACTTTGTGTAGCATTCTATCATCACAGAGATTTATAGATAAATGACTCACACTAGTTTAGTTCTTATAAATTGTGAGCAGGAAAAAAATACACACATTTACTTTACATTTATATTACTGTTCTTTAGTGATGGTCATTGAGATGAAAAAAAAAAATCTACTTGCACTGAAATTTTATGTAAATTGTATGCAGGTTGAACATGGACCAATCACAACTGACAGGACATTTTGATTGGTCCAATTTCAAGTGGTCTACAATTAACATGGCATTTGAATGCAAGAAGAACTTATTTGCATCTCAATGACCATCTCTACTCTTCTCGCCTACTTTTTTTGTTGTAATTTTTTTCTTACATGATAGGTGCTGAAAATGTATTTTCACTTTCAGAAAGTAATGCCTATTTGCAAAACCTGGTAAAAAGTCAAAAATAAAGGTGATTAAGTGTAGAAATTAGCAGAAAAGTGTCTTAAATAAAATACTTCTCTTTCCTTCATTGATTATATGAGAACAGGTTTTTTTTCTTCTTTCCAGCATGACTGGGGGAAACAAATTGTTTAAATTTGAGCCCTTGGGACCATAGCCCATATGCAATAAAAAAAATTTCTCCTGAGTTGTATCCTAGGAGATATTTCATCTTTTTAAAATAATTTTTTTAGCATTTTGAACCTGAAAAAGTATCACCTAGGATAAAACTCTGGGACAGTGGCTGGTGGCACTGGATCAGGTAAGTATGTGACCAGTAAATACAGGGTTCTGTCACTCTGCAGTATTTCTATTTGTTTTTCGTTGGGAGTGTTTTTGTTTTTTATTCCTCCAGGAAAGGTGCTTAAAGAGATGTGAGCTTCTAGAAGATCAAATCTAATTAAAAAAAACATTTCTTAAATTTTGCTTGGAGCCCTTCTTTAGAATTGCTTCAACTTTAGTTTGCGATTAGCCTGTATTTTTATTGCAACAGCTTACGTAATACAATGATATAAAAGTTTGTATGTTTTCTCCCTGTCTTGCATGTGTTTTCTCTGGGCACTCTAGTTTCCTCCCACGCCCCAAAAACCTTCAGATAAATTAATGGGCTCTACCCTAATATTGACCCTAGACTACGATGGACATCCTCTATAATAAGAGACAAGTGTCCGTGCTGCGGACACCTGTCTCTGTGTAGCGTTGTCCGTGCTGCAAGGCAGTGCGCCTGTGCGCAGCACGGACCCAGAGACTGGGACGGGGCCAGGGAGTGGAGCGGGCGGCGTGTGAGCAGGTGGCCGGATGTGCGGCGGGCGTGCGTGGCTGGGGCGCGCTCGCCCACTAACACAGACCTAGAGCCCGTTTTTAAACGTGCTTAGGTCTACTAATATGACTATAATAGGAACAGTTGATGACAAGAAAATATACTCTGTAAAGCACTGGAAAATGTCAGCACTATATAAATACTAAATATATATATCTATTGGCAAGCATGCTTGGACTGTGTGTGTATGTTTATGCGTGTATGTATATATGTATGTATACATTTTATTTTAATAATTTTGCATGTGTTGGCAGTTCAAAACTTTTCCCTAAACCTACAAGTGAGTCAGAAAACTTGTCATACGCTTCAAAAATGTCATCTATATAATGCAGTTAAATGATAGCCAAGAGGCTGCAGCGATTATATCTGAGATTGTGGCTGAGTCGTGTCATGGGTCATGTGGTTCAGCATGTGAACAGGAAGGTGAGAATTGGTGAACTTTTGCCTGAGTTGTGCAGTCCATCAGGGAATAAATGGACCAAATCAACTCTGCAGCTGTATAAGGAGGTGAACGGCTGAGTAGCTCTCACACAGAGGCCTTTGTGCTCTGGACATGATCTAGCATTATGATGGGGTTCAATATTCCTTGGCTTTATAGCAATTACTAACCCATTATCACACTAAAACACTGGATCATTTATCTTCTAATTCCAAATGTCACCTGTTCTTCATTTACGTCTCAATAACCATTAATTATACTCAGTGGAATTTAAACAAAGTTTTTCTCCTCTGTTAAGACTAGTAAAAGATCCGGTAATGATAAATAAATCAGCCACTATGCAGCTCTCATTTCTCGGCTTCAGACTGAGGTCTGGTACAATGTGAACTATTAGAGGAAATGCCTAGAAATTGGTAGGTCAGGGGCCTGGGAGAGTCTGTCTGACCATTGTTGTAACTGCAGATTTCTGGCACTCGTTCCAGACAAGTAACTTGTACGCTATGCAAATTTCAGGCGCGGATAAGCAGTGAAAACAAACATTAGCCAATGAGGGCTTGAAAACTGTATGACTATTTCCTTTTTTATTATGAACAAAGAAAGTGATTTTTTTTCTTCCTCAGTTTGTGAGCACAGCATGCTTTCCGAGGAGCCTAGGAATTGTGGTAGTTTCAGCTATATTTAACACAGCTCCAGCTGCTGAGTTTGTAAGGTGATTTTGCCGACATACCAAATAGCACAGTATGTTTTTATTAGTGAGTTTCTGAATTAGACAATTTAGGCCAGCGATGAGAAATCTCTCTAGTTTTTAATTAAGTTATGTGTTCTACACTAGTGCCCGGTACACACCATGCAATTTTCCGTCAGATGGGTTGTATTTCCGACAGGTCCGATCTGATTTCTAGTTTTTCTGATTTTCTGATCACGTCTATACAAAATCGATAATAAAAACGATTGGAAAGCAGATCGCATTTGTCAAAAATTATCTATTCGACCCGTCTGACTGAAAATTGCATGGTGCGTACCAGGCATTTGGTTTGTTTGCGTCGTGTGAAGGGTCCCTTAGTGAATGTCTTTACCAAGCCAGTAAGGTACTTACAGGCTACAGTTATATTTATATACTTTGTTGATGTATCAAGCTATTAGTGTCAATTTCCTTAAAGGGAACTAAACACCGTTCCCCTGGAATTTCTCCTGGCTTGTAATGTTTATAGGAGCTGCCATGTCCCCCTCCTCCCCTTCTATCCTTACTTATTTACAGAAGTCACAAATGCTAGAGTGGGATGCAAATGTTTGGGCAACCTTGTTAATCGTCATGATTTTCCTGTATAAATCGTTGGTTGTTACAATAAAAAGTTAGTTAAATATATCATATAGGAGACACCGTGATATTTGAGAAGTGAAATGAAGTTGAATGGATTTACAGAAAGTGTGCAATAATTGTTTAAAAAAAATTAGGCAGGTGCATAAATTTGGGCACCACAAAAAATGAAATCCAATATTTAGAAGATCCTCCTTTTGCAGAAACACTTCCTGTAGGTTCCAATGAGTCTGGATTCTGGTTGAAGGTATTTTGGACCATTCCTCTTTACAAAACATCTCTAGTTCATTCAGGTTTGATGGCTTCTGAGCATGGACAGTTCTCTTTAACTTGCACCACATTTTCAATTATATTCAGGGCTGGGGACTGAGATGGCCATTTGAGAACGTTGTACTTCTTCCTCGGCATGAATGCCTTAGTGCACTGGTCCCCAACCCTGTCCTCAAGGCCCACCAACAGTGCATGTTTTGTGGAAATCCACAGAGGTAGTTAATCAGCTCTGCTGAGACACTAATTACCTCACCTGTGCATGTTTGTTGTTTTCTGCAAAACATGTGCTGTTGGTGGGCCTTGAGGACAGGGTTGGGAAACTGTGCCTTAGTGGATTTTGAGCAGTGTTTAGGGTTGTTGTCTTGTTGAAAGATCCAGCCCCGGCGCAGCTTAAGCTTTGTCACTGATTCCTGGACATTGGTCTCCAGAATCTGCTGATACTAAGTGGAATCTATGCGTCCCTCAACTTTAACAAGATTCCCAGTCCCTGCACTAGCCACACGGCCCCACAGCATGATGGAACCACCACCATATTTTACTGTAGGTAGCAGGTGTTTTTCTTGGAATGCTGTGTTTTTTTTCCCTCCATGCATTGAGGTTTTTTTTCCCTCCACTAAAATTGAGGTTTTTTGGGCATAACAAGGGGTGTTCCTTGTTATGCCCAAAAAACCTCAATTTTAGTCCACAGCACCTTATTCCAAAATGAAACTGGCTCGTACGAATGTGCTTTAGCATATCTCAAGCAGCTCTGTTTGTGTTGGGGGCGGAGAAAAGGCTTCCTCTGCATCACTGTTGCATACAGCATCTACTTGTGTAAAGTGCGCCCAATGTTTGAAAGATGCACAGCGACTCCATCTGCAGCAAGATGATGTTGTAGGTCTTTGGTGCTGGTCTGTGGTTTGTTCTCACCATTCGTCACTTCTGTCTATCCGAGATTTTTCTTGGTCTGCCACTAAGTCTTAAAGCGGTATAAAACCCTGACATAATAATCAATAAAAACAGGTTTTCCTACTGTTTATATGCCATACGGTTATCATATTTGCATTTGTGCATAGGTATTACTCATTTACAAATGATGCGTTCCCAAAAGTACATTTTTTTGCTTTGTGAGCTGACTTTGCATTTTATTCATAACTGGTTTTATTCAGTATGTATTGAAGGCAGAAATGCTTTGTTTGTCTGTGTCCAGGAGCTTCTCCACAGTCAGAGAATGTCACATTCCTCACTTGATACAATTAAGTAAACACAAGATAACATCTACACTTCGGATGCCTTCACATTTCTCTGCACTGAACTTTCCAGCCCTGTGTGTAAGAGCTAGTCCACACTAGGTCCGGAAACGTATCCGTGGCTGCGTTTTTCAAACCGGATGAAAAACGGAGTCACGGATACTAATGTTGATAATAGCAGCCAGCCTCACCCAAGTAAAAAACGGATCCGTCTGCGTTTGCGGGGATCAGTTTTCAAAACCTGAACGGAAGGTCCGGATCTGCTGCATTTTCACGCAACGGATCAGGACTACGGATACACGCAGGGGGTAGTGAAAGCAATGAGAAAACGCATCTCCAGCTCCACAGGCAAAAAACGGATGTTAAAACGGATAGCCTGAGCTTTATGATTGGCCCAAAAAAATCCTCCCACTCCTTCCTAATGATGGAGACGTTTTCTGTCAGGGAAAAACCTGAACGGAAACTGATGCAAAACTGATGCACTTTCATCAGTTTGCAGTACGGTGGGTACTTCCCCTGATCCGGACTGCAGTGTCCGTCCTGCAACTGTGTCTAGTGTGGACCAGCTCTAACCCTTTGAATGCCGTTCTGGTAAAAAAAAATGCTGATTGTATATAATGTGCTGTAAATAACTTTTTTAGAGCAAAGAAGAAATGCTGGGTTTCATTCTGCTTTAACTTGAGCTGAGACTGTGGTCTTCCATTTCTTCAATATGTTCCTAACTGTGGAAACAGACAGCTGAAATCTCTGCGACAGCTTTCAGTATCCTTCCCCTAAACCATGATGGTGAACAGTCTTTGTCTTCACAAGTGAAAGCACGTCGGTGGAGTTGCCCAAGAGTATATTATAGCAGTATCAAATTAACAATAAAGGAGGTCTTCCCTCCAAAGAAGATGACTCACATGGATGGAAAAAAGGAGTCTTTATTTAAAAAAAAAAAAAAAAAATGGTTATACTGTAGACAACGCGTTTCATGTGACTCAGCCCGCTTCCTCGGGTCAATAGATAACCTTGCTACCAGCCGTGCAGACGAGGGTGCCTCCACCGACGTGCTTTCACTTGTGTATCCAACACCTCTTTGAGGTGCCATCCCCACCACTAGACGGCACAGTCCACCAGTGAACCGGACCATAGGAGGAGAGCGACTAACCAGATCCAGAGGGTCCAGGCTACCGAGCGGAAACTGTTTTTTTTTTTCCCGCACACACTTGCAGTGGTTGCAGGATTGCAACCCACCTTTGTGAGTATATATTCTTCACATTTTCTGCTCTCTCGCTCATCCTAACGATACTACACCATAAAGGCTCCCGGTCTCACCTTCTCTATAGGTCAAGGACAACCCTCTCCTTTGTGAAGGGACCACCCAAGACCTACACACACAATCTTTGTCTCCAGGTTATTTGAGAGTTTTGAGACCCCCATGTTGCTACTCTTCAGAGAAAATTAAGAGGGAAACTTACAACTGACCCCCTTAAATACTTTCTCATAAAAGGATTTACCTGTGTATATAGGTGAGGGGTCACTGAGCTTACCAAGCAATTTTGAGTTCCAATAATTAGTTCTAAAGGTTTTGGAATCCATAAAATAAGTGCCTAAATGTATGCACCTGCCTAATTTTATTTAAACAATTATTGCACACTTTCTGTAAATCCAATAAACCTCATTTCACTTCTCAAATATCACTGTGTGTCTCCTATATGATATATTTAACTGACATTTGTGTGTTTCAAAAACGTTGATTTTTTTTTTTTTTGTGTGAAAGTAATACAAGGTTACATTACATGAGGCAGTATTAAGCCCTAAGCATAAAGACATACAACAAAGTCAACAGGAGCAATAAGACAACATTGTTTAATGAAATGGGGATCTTCAAAAGTAGTGTAAATTGTGCCCCAGAGGGCTAAGCCCAGCTATCTGAGGCATGCTGTGAGTCAATGGGGGGAGGGGGCCTGATAAAGGATCAGGACTGAGACCCCCTGGAGCCCATCGTCCAGCGATAGGTGAGCTACCGAGAAAAGGGGTCTCTAATGTTGGCTTAGCAGGTGAGTTGAGAAAGGAGAGAAAGAATAAAGAGCGATGGAAAGAAGAGAGAAAAGAGGGTACTCCCGTCCTACAGCCTCGTTATCAGCGGACCATCCATTGATTGGTGCTCGAGTTGGATTCAGGGATCCTAAATCCATTCAAATCTTTTGTTGGTGTGTCTCAACATTAGTGAAGTGAAATAACTAGCATTCTGAAAGATGGTTTCTTCCAATTAGTGGCAATAGACATAGTGGCTGCTGAAAAGACAAAGGAAGCTAGCATTATTTTGGAGCGAGGTCAGTGACTCCACTTTCTCATGCAGAAGAGCTTGCCAGGGTCTTTAAGGATAGACTTGTGAAACATAGATGAAAGTAAGCGATATACTTGGCACCAGAACCTGGTGAGGCGAGGACAAGTCCACCAGATGTGTAACCTATCACCCGGTGTCCTACAACCGCGAAAGCAGAAAGGGTTTGCGAAGGGGAACACCTTGGCTATTCTTGCAGGGACTAAGTACCACCTTGTAAATTGCTTCAATTGTATGTAGATTAAAAGAGCAGCTGGGTATTCTGCTCCAGATATTTAGCCAGTCCTCTCTATCCTTATTGCCTGGTAAGTCTGCCTCCCATCTAGTGAGGTACGCATGTGTGTGGGTGTGGTCAGGGTGGGTTAAAGAACAGAGAGTGGAGCTTAACCCTTTAGCGTTGGGGCGCTGAAGGCATATATTTTCGTACGGTGTGATATGGGGGGTCTTTATTGAGGATTAGGGATTGTATCCAATGTTTAATCTGCAGGTAGCTAAAGAACTCTCTAGCAAGGGCCTGAAAGTTTTCCTGAATAGCAGGACAAAAGTAGACCCCTCTGGGGGTAAGAAAATGTGTGACTCTATTAAGGTCTATTTTATTCCATCACCTAAAGGCTGCCAGATTGTCTTGTCCCGGGACAAAAAGGGGGTTATTAGTAAGTGGTAGTAATAGGAGGTAAGGAGATAGAAATTTAGCTGAGTATTGAACAGAGTCCCAGACTTGGAGGCTATGTTGCATAGGAGGACTGAGGGAGGTCTCATTTTTTTGTGGTAGCCAAAGGAGGGTGCTTGGAAGTAGGGGCGCACTGTCAGGTATCTCTAAGAAAGCCCACAAGGGGGTGTCTCGTTTGTATTAGTCTAGTTAGCTGGGTGATGGTTGCTGCTCGATAATGTGAGCTAATCTGGGGTACTCCGAGGCCTCCGTTTAGATTTAACTGACATTTTTTATCGTAACAACCAACGATTTATACAGGAAAATCATGGCCATTAACCACTTCCCGACCGCCTAACGCACAGGGGCGGCCGGGAAGTGGAGCCCTTAAGGACCGGCTCACCCACAGAGGCGGCGGTCCATTTAAGGGCATGGGCGGAGCGATTGCGTCATCCGTGACGCGATCCTCCGCCGGCGCCTGTCACCGCTCGCTCGCCGCAACATCCCGCCGGCTATACGGAAGCGCCGGCGGGATGTTAACCCCGCGATCGCCGCATACAAAGTGTATAATACACTTTGTAATGTTTACAAAGTGTATTATACAGGCTGCCTCCTGCCCTGGTGATCCCAGTGTCCGAGGGACCACCAGGGCAGGCTGCTGCCACCCTAGTCTGCACCCAAGCACACTGATTTCTCCCCCCCCTGCCCCAGATCGCCCACAGCACCCATCAGACCCCCCCCTGCCCACCCCCCAGACCCCTGTTTGCACCCAATCACCCCCCTAATCACCCATCAATCACTCCCTGTCACTATCTGTCAACGCTATTTTTTTTTATCCCCCCCCCTGCTCCCTGCCCCCTCCTGATCACCCCCCACCCCTCAGATTCTCCCCAGACCCCCCCCCCCCAGACCACCACCCCCTGTTTACTGTATGCATCTATCCCCCGATCACCTGTCAATCACCCGTCAATCACCCCCTGTCACTGCCACCCATCAATCAGCCCCTAACCTGCCCCTTGCGGGCAATCTGATCACCCCCCCACACTAATAGATCGCCCACAGATCCAACATCAGATCACCTCCCAAATCCATTGTTTACATCTATTCTCTCCTCTAAACACCCACTAATTACCCATCAATCACCCCCTATCACCACCTGTCACTGTTACCTATCAGATCAGACCCTAATCTGCCCCTTGCGGGCACCCAATCACCCGCCTACACGCTCAGATTGCCCTCAGACCCCCTCTTATCAATTCGCCAGTGCATTAATTACATCTGTTCTTCCCTGTAATAACCCACTGATCACCTGTCAATCACCTGCCAATCACCTATCACCCATCAATCACCCCCTGTCACCCCCTGTCACTGCCACCCATCAATCACCCCCTGTCACCCCCTGTCACTGCCACCCATCAATCAGCCCCTAACCTGCCCCTTGCGGGCAATCTGATCACCCACCCACACCATTAGATCGCCCGCAAACCCGCCGTCAGATTACCTCCCAAATGTATCGTTTACATCTGTTATCTTCTCTAAACACCCACTAATTACCCATCAATCACCCATCAATCACCCCCCATCACCACCTGTCACTTTTACCTATCAGATCAGACCCTAATCTGCCCCTTGCGGGCACCCAATCACCCGCCCACACGCTCAGATTGCCCTCTGACCCCCCCCCCCCTTATCAATTCGCCAGTGCATTAATTACATCTGTCCTTCCCTGTAATAACCCACTGATCACCTGTCAATCACCTGCCAATCACCTATCACCCATCAATCACCCCCTGTCACTGCCACCCAACAATCAGCCCCTAACCTGCCCCTTGCGGGCAATCTGATCACCCACCCACACCAATAGATCGCCCGCAGATCCGACATCAGATCACCACCCAAGCGCAGTGTTTCCATCTATTCTCTCCTCTAAACACCCACTAATTACCCATCAATCACCCATCAATCACCCCCTATCACCACCTGTCACTGTTACCCATCAGATCAGACCCTAATCTGCCCCTTGCGGGCACCCAATCGCCCGCCTACACGCTCAGATTGCCCTCAGACCCCCCCTTATCAATTCGCCAGTGCAATATTTACATCTGTCCTTCCCTGTAATAACCCACTGATCACCTGTCAATCACCTGCCAATCACCTATCACCCATCAATCACCCCCTGTCACTGCCACCCAACAATCAGCCCCTAACCTGCCCCTTGCGGGCAAACTGATCACCCACCCACACCAATAGATCGCCCGCAGATCCGACATCAGATCACCACCCAAGCGCAGTGTTTCCATCTATTCTCTCCTCTAAACACCCACTAATTACCCATCAATCACCCCCTATCACCACCTGTCACTGTTACCCATCAGATCAGACCCTAATCTGCCCCTTGCGGGCACCCAATCGCCCGCCTACACGCTCAGATTGCCCTCAGACCCCCCCTTATCAATTTGCCAGTGCAATATTTACATCTGTTCTCCCCTGTAATAACCCACTGATTACCTGTCAATCACCCATCAATCACCCCCTGTCACTGCCACCCATCAATCACCCCCTGTCACTGCCACCCATCAATCACCCGCTGTCACTGCCACCCATCAATCAGCCCCTAACCTGCCCCTTGCGGGCAAACTGATCACCCACCCACACCAATAGATCGCCCGCAGATCCGACATCAGATCACCACCCAAGCGCAGTGTTTCCATCTATTCTCTACCCTAAACACCCACTAATTACCCATCAATCACCCCCTGTCACTGCTACCTATCAGATTAGACCCCTATCTGCCCCTAGGGCACTCAATCACCCGCCCACACCCTCAGAATGCCCTCAGACCCCAGCCCTGATCACCTCGCCAGTGCATTGCTTGCATCTATTCCCCCCTCTAATCACACCTTGAGACACCCATCAATCACCTCCTGTCACCCCCTAGCACACCTACCCATCAGATCAGGCCCTAATTTGCCCCGTGTGGGCTCCTGATCACTCGGCCAAACCCTCAGATCCCCCTCAGACCCCCTTCCGATCACCTCCCCAGTGCATTGATTGCATCTATTTTCCCCTCTAACCACCCCCTGAGACACCCATCAATCACCTCCTGTCACCCCCCTAGCACTCCTATCCATCAGATCAGGCCCAATACAACCTGTCATCTAAAAGGCCACCCTGCTTATGACCGGTTCCACAAAATTCGCCCCCTCATAGACCACCTGTCATCAAAATTTGCAGATGCTTATACCCCTGAACAGTCATTTTGAGACATTTGGTTTCCAGACTACTCACGGTTTTGGGCCTGTAAAATGCCAGGGCGGTATAGGAACCCCACAAGTGACCCCATTTTAGAAAAAAAAGACACCCCAAGGTATTCTGTTAGGTGTATGACGAGTTCATAGAAGATTTTATTTTTTGTCAAAAGTTAGCGGAAATTAATTTTTATTGGTTTTTTTTCACAAAGTGTCATTTTTCACTAACTTGTGACAAAAAATAAAATCTTCTATGAACTCGCCATACACCTAACGGAATACCTTGGGGTGTCTTCTTTCTAAAATGGGGTCACTTGTGGGGTTCCTATACTGCCCTGGCATTTTAGGGGCCCTAAACCGCGAGGAGTAGTCTAGAAAACAAATGCTTCAAAATGACCTGTGAATAGGACGTTGGGCCCCTTAGCGCACCTAGGCTGCAAAAAAGTGTCACATGTGGTACCGCCGTACTCAGGAAAAGTAGTATAATGTGTTTTGGGGTGTATTTTTACACATACCCATGCTGGGTGGGAGAAATTTCTATGTAAATGGACAATTGTGTGTAAAAAAATCAAACATTTGTCATTTACAGAGATATTTCTCCCACTTAGCATGGGTATGTGTAAAAATACACCCCAAAACGCATTATACTACTTCTCCTGAGTACAGCGGTACCACATGTGTGGCACTTTTTTACACCCTAAGTACGCTAAGGGGCCCAAAGTCCAATGAGTACCTTTAGGATTTCACAGGTCATTTTGCGACATTTGGTTTCAAGACTACTCCTCACGGTTTAGGGCCCCTAAAATGCCAGGGCAGTATAGGAACCCCACAAATGACCCCATTCTAGAAAGAAGACACCCAAAGGTATTCCGTACGGAGTATGGTGAGTTCATAGAAGATTTTATTTTTTGTCACAAGTTAGCGGAAAATGACACTTTGTGAAAAAAAAATATTAAAATCAATTTCCGCTAACTTGTGACAAAAAAATAAAAACTTCTATGAACTCACCATACTCCTAACGGAATACCTTGGGGTGTCTTCTTTCTAAAATGGGGTCATTAGTGGGGTTCCTATACTGCCCTGGCATTTTAGGGGCCCTAAACCGTGAGGAGTAGTCTTGAAACAAAAATGACCTGTGAAATCCTAAAGGTACTCATTGGACTTTATGCCCCTTAGTGCAGTTAGGGTGCAAAAAAGTGCCACACATGTGGTATCGCCGTACTCGGGAGAAGTAGTACAATGTGTTTTGGGGTGTATTTTTACACATACCCATGCTGGGTGGGAGAAATACCTCTGTAAATGACAATCTTTTGATTTTTTTACACACAATTGTCCATTTACAGAGGTATTTCTCCCACCCAGCATGGGTATGTGTAAAAATACACCTCAAAACACATTGTACTACTTCTCCCGAGTATGGCGATACCACATGTGTGGCACTTTTTTGCACCCTAACTGCGCTAAAGGGCCCAAAGTCCAATGAGTACCTTTAGGATTTCACAGGTCATTTTGAGAAATTTCGTTTCAAGACTACTCCTCACGGTTTAGGGCCCCTAAAATGCCAGGGCAGTATAGGAACCCCACAAATGACCCCATTTTAGAAAGAAGACACCCCAAGGTATTCCGTTAGGAGTATGGTGAGTTCATAGAAGATTTTATTTTTTGTCAAAAGTTAGCGGAAATTGATTTTAATTGTGTTTTTTCACAAAGTGTCATTTTCCGCTAACTTGTGACAAAAAATAAAATCTTCTATGAACTCGCCATACTACTAACGGAATACCTTGGGGTGTCTTCTTTCTAAAATGGGGTCATTTGTGGGGTTCCTATACTGCCCTGGCATTTTAGGGGCCCTAAACCGTGAGGAGTAGTCTTGAAACGAAATTTCTCAAAATGACCTGTGAAATCCTAAAGGTACTCATTGGACTTTGGGCCCTTTAGCGCAGTTAGGGTGCAAAAAAGTGCCACACATGTGGTATCGCCGTACTCAGGAGAAGTAGTATAATGTGTTTTGTGGTGTATTTTTACACATACCCATGCTGAGTGGGAGAAATATCTCTGTAAATGGACAATTGTGTGGAAAAAAAATTAACAAATTGTCATTTACAGAGATATTTCTCCCACCCAGCATGGGTATGTGTAAAAATACACCCCAAAACACATTATACTACTTCTCCTGAGTACGGCAATACCACATGTGTGGCACTTTTTTGCAGCCTAACTGCGCTAAGGGGTCCAAAGTCCAATGAGCACCTTTAGGCTTTACAGGGGTGCTTACAATTTAGCACCCCCCAAAATGTCAGGACAGTAAACACACCCCACAAATGATCCCATTTTGAAAAGTAGACCCTTCAAGGTATTCAGAGAGGGGCATGGTGAGTCCGTGGCAGATTTCATTTTTTTTTGTCGCAAGTTAGAAGAAATGGAAACTTTTTTTTTTTTTTTTTTCTCACAAAGTGTCATTTTCCGCTTACTTGTGACAAAAAATAATATCTTCTATGAACTCACTATGCCTCTCAGTGAATACTTTGGGATGTCTTCTTTGCAAAATGGGGTCATTTGGGGGGTATTTATACTATCCTGGAATTCTAGCCCCTCATGAAACATGACAGGGGGTCAGAAAAGTCAGAGATGCTTGAAAATGGGAAAATTCACTTTTTGCACCATAGTTTGTAAACGCTATAACTTTTACCCAAACCAATAAATATACACTGAATGGGTTTTTTTTAATCAAAAACATGTTTGTCCACATTTTTCGCGCTGCATGTATACAGAAATTTTACTTTATTTGAAAAATGTCAGCATAGAAAGTTAAAATCATTTTTTTGCCAAAATTAATGTCTTTTTTGATGAATATAATAAAAAGTAAAAATCGCAGGAGCAATCAAATAGCCCCAAAAGAAAGCTGTATTAGTGACAAGAAAAGGAGCCAAAATTTATTTAGGTGGTAGGTTGTATGAGCGAGCAATAAACCGTGAAAGCTGCAGTGGTCTGAATGGAAAAAAAGTGGCCGGTCCTTAAGGGGTAGAAAGCCCTAGGTCCTCAAGTGGTTAACAAGGTTGCCCGAACGTTTGCATTCCACTGTATGTTCACCCTCTAGATAAGCTCTTTAAAGAAGTTGGCCTAATTACCCACCCCCTCTGTTGATGAAAAGGTATTGTTAACTTCTTTTAATAAGTGCAGTAAAACAATTACATCCTTAGCTGCCTAAAATCTGTGAGGATGGGACGGACAGGCAGGCCTGCTGAAAGTAGGCTAATAAATCCTGTGCTAAACTTTAAATATAAAAATAAAGGGTAAAATTGAAGTTTTTTTTTTTTTTTTTTTAAATAACGAGACGTATTGTTGGCATGCATTATTAATGTACTATAGACGGGAGGACTGGGACCTTTTGGCCTGGGGGAAACACAAACTAAAGACCCATTATGGCAGCCCCAGCCCAAATGACATCAAACACGCACCCCATGTCGTATATGCCAGTAGTCACATGGAGCGCCATGATCCCTGCCTCTTTAATGCTAATTTCCAAAGTTTCGGTATCCCTCCTTCCATAACAGTTCTCACTCCCTCACCAGGATTGCACTTTTAGGCTGCTTTCACATTGGGACGTTGCGTTTGGGGCTACGTTAAGGTAGCACAATGTGCCCCTAACGCAACGCATGGTGGGGTTGAAGTTGGACGTTATAAAGAGCCGCGTTATGAGTCTCTTGGTGCGCCGTTTTCGTTCCATACTGATAGAACGAAAACCGCGCATATAAATAAAAAAATTACTGAGCATATGCAAACAGTCTAACGCAGCTAATTAACGTGTAGCGTTATACTCCAACGCAACATGTGCACTGTGAACAGCCCATTGATTTTTCATTGCTGTGGGTTGTTCTGCGTTACGGGCTGCTGTAAAGTGGAAGTCTAGCGTCCCACTGTGAAAGCAGCCTTACTTAGCTTTCCTGTATGACCAGAAGACACAGACACCCAGCACGGGGGGGGGAAGGGGGGAAACAAAGGTAAATGAGGGAGAGCTGGTGCCCACCAAGAGTGCGTCTGAGCGTTTTTCAAATCGACAGTGATTTGAAAAGCAATTGGCTAATGTTACCCTATGAGGGTGTTCTCACAGCAGCGTTGTGATTTTTTTCAAAATCGCAAACACACTGCATGAAGCATTTTTTGGAGCGATTTCATTCAAAAATCACACTGAAAATCGCTTCACAAAATCACACTAATAAATTGCTAGCGATTGGTATTGTGATTTTGGCGTGCACTAGCCCAGAGAGAGGAGGAGTGGAGAGAGACTGAAATGGAGCAGAGAGCTTATTAGAATTGCAGTCCCACATCACACAGAGGCTACTTGCCTGTAATTTGACTCCTATCCCTGCCAGTTTCTCACACAAGTCAGAAAGCAGCTCTCCTGGAGTCTAGGGACTGTCAAAAACTTTTCGACTTGTTTAACACCTTATCCACACATGCAGTCATTATAACATAGAGGAGAGACCAGACAGATTTTTGCCCACAGACCCTCCAGGCAAGCTCTGCATCATGCTGTGTAAATTTACCAACTTGCCTGCCCTCCAGTTGCACTTTTATCAGCTAGCCTAGTGTTTCACATTGCCTTACAACAGACCTGAATACACCAGACCTGCCCTTAATCACTGAATGAAAGGTGGCCTGGGGGGAGATTGCCCCCTCCCCCCCCCCCCCCCCCCTGGCCAGTCGGCCCCTGGCTATAGAGATGCCGTGGGTGCTAAAAACGGTGCTTGGTTCACTTTAAGTTTTTGATGTTCTGCCCATCCCATTTTTCTAATCATCTAGCTCTTATTTCCTTTTTTTTCCTGTTTTTCATTTCCCATGCCATTTGCCTGCTGATTGGACAGTAAATCTGCACCATCTCATGGCATACTTGTCATGCAAGGGGTTACAAAGATGGAATAAGAAAGTGGTTACAGAGACTGGTCTCCCACAAGGCAGCTTAGGTCATACCCTGGCCTTGGTGCGTGTCAAGAAGCCTGGCTGCCATCTAAACTCTACTCCCATTTCATCTCTCCAAAAAGACCATGCGGAGAGCAGAGAAAACCTAAGCTGCTGCCTTGCCCAGGGCCCCAATTTGGCTGTAATGTTTTTCTGGTTTTATCATTCTGGAAGCGGTAGTAAACAGGATTGCTTGGACAGTTTACTATAATTTATTAGCATATTTCACAACTAATGATGCCATAGTAGTAGTATCGGTTCTTGCTTTTTACCCAGTTGACAAGCACCAGCTATGTATTTCCTCTGCAGAATAGTCTGTCAGGTAGGATAGCAGCTGGTTTGTCACAGAACTAATGGATGATCTATTTACATAATGACAGCTCATCGCTGGCAGGGGGTGCAGAGGCCCAGCAGGGACCGCTGTCCAAGCCACCAAATAGGGTTTAGTAAAGTTGTGTGAGTGGAGGCGGTAGGCTAAGCAAGCGCTGTACCCAAAAACCCAAGCAAGGGTCCTAGTGTGCCGTTTTGGAGTCTATTTAGAGCACTGAGATGCCGTCCATGGAATAGATTAGCCGTTCAATTTGTAATAAATTAGTTGCTATCCTACCTGACAGTAGACCTCTCGGGGGCATGTTTTAAGACATGTAGACATGTTTTTTTTCTGTTGACCTGCAATCTCTACACCAGCACTGCTGCGGTCCTGCCTGCCACTATTTTGTGCCTCTACCTGGGACACCTCACAGCAATACAAATTTGACAGAGGTTTAACAGTTCCCCTTGCTGTCAGAAATAAAATAAGAAAAATGTGAAGGCTGAAGTTGCACTTCAACTGTCAAGAGTGGACTGTTGTATCATTGCAGTGATCTTTCTTTGAATTACATGCCAAACAACGTTTCCGGGATCAGCTAGAACTGTAGCTTGGCTTGTTTCTGAGCGATCATGTAACTTTCCAAAATAAATATCAGGATTGACAGTCTTTTGTTACGTGATTATATCTGATTGCTATGTGCATCGAGAGTGTGATTAGCTATGTGGTATTTAATGGTAAAAACAATTCCTAATCAATCTTATATCATTTAAAAGAATATTTCAGTGTTAAAATCAATACCCCGTTTAATTCTGTCTGAATTTATTACATTTCAGTTTAATAGTCTCATAGCACATACTGGAAATTAAAAGCTAGTGTAGATAAATTTGCATCAAAGCACTGTGTTGCTTTGAAGTGAACCCGAGGTGAAAATATAGATGAAATGAGCAAAAATATTTATCCTCCTACTCCTAGAAATGACTTCAAGTACCCCAGGGATTTTTATTATACTGTATTTAAAAATTTACAAAGTGGGCTGAATCTTTTACTCTCTCTAATCAGTGGCAGCCTATTAAGTGTATCAGAGTTGGAAAAAGGGGAATAGTTCATGTATTTTATCTCCCTCTGCCCTCAAGTTGTATTCTGCCAGGAAAAAATTTATGGCTGTAATTTGCTTATCAGTGATGTTTACTATATTCCCGACAAAGTACTGATAAGACAGAAGTTGACACTTCCATACCTAGAAATGAACTTTCAGGCAGAAAAATAAAACAAGCAAACAGCCTGATTACTAATGTTTTGCACCGTACATACACATTTGTCTTGTCTTATGTCACATCGCCTCGGGTACACTTTAACTACGCACAATCCCCAAAGAGTTAAAGGAGAAAACTACAATTTATCAAATAGGATAATTCACCAAGTTACATCATTTCATAGCCACTGGTTTATTAGTACTTTTTTTTTACATCTGTAAGGGCTGGTCTCCACTCATTTATTTTATTTTTGTGCGTTTTCTACACTGGAAATCTGCAACTGTTAATCAATAGGCTATTTCACATTTGAATACATTTTTCACATGCAGAAAAACAATTGACAGCAATGCAAGACTGTCAGACAACTCATGCAGAAATCTGATAAGTGGAGACAGGCCTTAACCTCCCTGGCGGTACGCAGTTTCAGTGGCTGCGTCCGCGGGAGGGATTTTTTTTTAAATACGGTTTTTTTTTATGTTCGCTAGCACTAGGCTAGCTATGTGACCCAAATCCCCCCGACGCCTCTCTGACCCCCTTCCCCCCCCCCCCCATCGCCGCTGGCTATATTTACCCGTCCGCAATCCCGCAAGAGCCGCAGCTTCCCGATTAGTTTCACTCGTTGCTATGGTGACAATCGGACATGCGACATCCCGATCCTCCCCATAGCGAAGGCGGGTGCTGTTTGGGAGGCTGCGCCATCGCGGGATTCGTATACCGGGGGCGATTGGAGGGGACCGGATGGACTTGGGCCACATAGTTAGCTAGCCTAGTGCTAGCTTAACAATATGAAACAAATTTTATTTTTTTTAAAAATCCTCCCGGGGCGATGTGATCCCCTGTGGCAGCTAGCCTGACACTGTCTGGCTTACCGCCAGGGAGGTTAAACATTTTGAAAAGATCACAAAAACCCCTTTCCATCCCTGTGAAGAGTGCATTTATTCCTCTTTCATTGCCGTTTCAGCAGGTCTATAGCTCCTGTATTTAATAAAGATAATTAAATTCCTTCAGGCATAGATGATGATCCATAAAAAAAATGTAATACTTAATTTATTTGGTGGGGGGAGGGGTGAAAGTACAATTTTCAGTGAACAATCGTTTTTCAGAGTGTAATATTTCAAAAAACTGTGGGGGGGGGGGGGGTGGGGGGGGGCAATCCTACCTGAACTGTCGTATTATTAATTTGCGTAAGGAAAAGGTTGTTCAGAAATGAACGCTGCTAGCCTTTTTAGGAGTGATGTATAAAGATGTTTAAAAAAAAAAAAAAAAAAGTTTCTGAAGGATTCTATGAGAGATGTATATTCAGTTGCTGCGTATGATATGCATATTTTTGAAAACCATATAAAAGTACTCTTGTCATTAGGTAAACGCAATCAACCTAGTGAAATATTTAGATAGTGTGACAGGAATATGTGTGCTCATGATAAGGTGCTTCAAAGTGGTTTAGTTCTGTGACTGTCATTCAGTGAACATGCTTTACTGCAAAGGACTCCTGCCGACTCAGCAGAACTAAACTGGTGTTCATTTTTTTTCCAGGTTTGGATGTTTGTGGAAATTGTGGTTCTTATTTTATTTTTTACTTTTTTTATTTATTTTTTTCAAAGTTGGAATTTTTTCAACAAAAAATACTTATTTTAAGACAAGGCAAGGAAGGCAAAAGGCAATTTAAAATGAGAATTGTCAAACATGACGGCAGAAAAGTCGCACCGTGCGACTACAGTGCACCATACAGCACAATGAAAGTATGCGTCACTGCCACTGAAAACGCACAGCACCCTGTGGTGTTCTGACGGGACACGTGCTGCACCCTACACGCGTACCATAAAGATATAATTGCATTGGGTTGGAATGCAATTATATTGTCCATTGTGATGGGACGCAACAGAGTCCGTATGAAAGGACCCTTAACTATGTGAAAGGAATACTTTAAATATATTTTGTGTATGATATACTTATATTCTTTTTCTAATAAGAGCTGACTTCATATGTATAGCCATTTTATCACCTTCATAGAAATGGGAAGAAGTTCTACAAATGCCAGTGTTCATAAATGTGACCTATAATATCCATACCAGACAGCGTTCAAGATGGGGTTGAAGTCACTTTAGACTCTGGCTTTAAAACCCATATCAGATTTCTTCAAAGAAACCACAAGTATTAAACTCAGGCATGCAATAGATGACATTTTCTTCCATACGTATGATTATGCTACAGAGGCACATTAATAGCATGTTAAATAGTTATTGTAATAGAATTCACATTGCTAAGGCAGCAAAGCAGCTTACATTACATATTCATAAAACTATCATAAATCAACCTATGCTACCTGAAGAAGCCATTATTTACTGTGAGGAGAAATTCATATATGCTTCAGCTTCATGTGATGTAGTCCATTACATTTTCTTCTTTGTCTGAAAGTGAAACTAAAATGCATGCGCTTGGTGTTACTAAAAGGTTTTTCAAAACATACTGTATTTAACATTTTTCCTATTACAGTTTAATATGTTGGTAAACACTATCAAGGCCTCTATTGTTTTGCTGTATGTTATCCCACTGGGATCGCTGTGTCTTTCCAGCACGTGCAAATTAACTGGCCTAGACTAATCATGTTGTAGTATGTCGCATTCTAATATTTAATATATGCAACGTTTGTGAAAGAGAACACATAATCTCCATGACTGAGAAAAACGTGAAGCTTTCTTTACTGTAACTGTATAGTAATGTAACACTAGTTTGAGGCCTATTCAAGGCCTTTCACAGTTACATCATATTAAACATGTGCAACACCACTATTTCCTTTTTAAGGCCTCACATATATTAAGTGCAATGTTAATGTACTGTCATTCATGCCATACCCCGCAGACTTGTTGAATGCATTGTGTGCATTGTAAACAATAAAGCAAGCAGGTCCTGCTCATTTGGCTGTGTTTATTTTCTTTGCAGGCTATGTGGCTGATGCTGCAAACAGATGAGCCTGAGGACTTTGTGATATCTACTGGGGAGGTCCACAGTGTTCGTGAGTTTGTAGAGAAAGCTTTCAAGCACATCGGGAAAACCATTGTGTAAGCAAATGACCTAGCGGTGCATTATCATGAATGTTCTGTACCTCTAGAATAATACATGTGGTTGGTTACAAAATCTATAGATTTCACATATATGTCAGGGATGTGTTTACAGGATAGAAAATTAGTGATGTAGAAGTGCTGCATTTTATCATTAGTGTAGTTATAATGTTAAGGGGAAATGTTGTCGTTCTAGTGGGGGGGAGGGGGGGAGAATCACCTTAGGAATGTTTTGTCATCATAGTGGCCATGCACTATAAGTCTAAAGGTGCGTACACACATGCGACTATAGTCGTTTGAAACGATCGTTCCCCGATCATTTCAAACGACGATCGTTTAAAAAAAGCAGCCAACGACCATTAAGTCTAACGACGGACGAGCTAGATCGTTAAAAGAATGACCTATCTTGGCGGATTTTTTTCCGACGACGATCGTTTGCAAAAGTAGTACATTGGTGGAAACGGTTGTTCGTACTAGGCTTGACATGCGCATTTCGCTATTTCTCCATGGAACGTTTCATTTTTTATGTGCAAGCGCAGTAGTTGCTTTAAGTGATGTAACGTTCGTTCTAGCGATCAGATCGTTACACACCTTTAAAAACTAACTTTACTCAGGTCGTTCTTTCGTCAATTAAATGTTTGTTCGTCATTCACAACGAACGATCGTTGTTGCATGTGTGTACGTAGCTTAAGGCTATTTCTCCACTATAACTATGTGAATCCGCATGGAAAAAAAACTCGGATTAGTAGGTGTATGCAAAGTCGTGGGTTTTTTTTTTTTTTTTTTTTTTTCAATCGCCATTCATTACTATTGACTTAGTTTGTAATTTGATAATTGTTAAAGGGGGTGGTTTTTATTTAGCCTGTGATCGAAACGGGCCCATTGAAATGCATTGCTATGCAAATTTGCATGCAGATAATGCATGCAAATTCACCATAGTGGAGACGGGCCCTAAAATGTGAAGGATATTTTTAAATTACTACTTTTGCCAAAAACTGTAAAATGTTAAATACATTTGCATGCCTATGTATATAATGTACATTTGTTCCAGAGTAAAATGCGCTATGAATTACATAGTTCCTATGTCTGTCACAGTAGGCTGTAAAAATCTGACTGGGGGAGTCTCTGGGTTTTCTTTATTTTCAAAAGCACCAACTGAATGGCATTTGCTTAGTCCAACTTCTAGAATAGTGACTAGAGAGAAGGGAGGCTATCAAACATTTGTGTAGATCTTTTCCACAGAGTGCTTTTGTAAAGAATAAACAAAATGCTGAGAATCTCCCAGGAGGAAATGGACTAGTCCAAAACATGTTGGATGTTTACTGCCTACTGTATGCGACAACGTGGGAAAATAATTGCATTTCACTCTAGAAGAAATGCACTACTTGTATGTATATACGTTTTAAAAGTTAAAAAATTTTTCCGCTAGTACTCATTTAAGGTCACCTTATGTTACTTTAGATTTGACAACTAATCTAATTAAAATGTATTAAATTTAGGGCACATCCAGTCAATATAATCTTAGCTATGTATATATCAATTAGAGGAAAAATGATATAGATAGTAATTACAGCAGGCAGCAGCAGTAAACCATTTGTTTATATTTACCTGAGTGAAAGGACAGCCTAGCTCTCCATCCTTCTCCTTTTTCTGACTTGTACATAGTTTGTCCTTCGCCTGCCTGCCTGCCAGCTAGTGATGAGCCAAAGAGTCACTAAATGTACAAATTCCAAGATGACATGAATCAAAAATTTGCATTGATGGATCAGGGAATTTCTATGAGTTACCAAAGCATTTATTTTATACCACTCATGCAAATGTTAAGTGCCTTTTAGACCAGAAAATGCATACAGATAGTCCCCGGTTAACTAACGAGATACGGACTGTAGGTTTGTTTTTAAACTCGACCGGTTTTTAAGTCAGAACATTGTGCCATCTCTGTCCCCTGTACCTCCTCTGTGCCCCCTTGTGCCTTCAGTGTCCCCCTCTGTGTCACCTCTGCCCTTTGTACCTGCTTATACAAGTTTAAAAGCCATTTTTTCTTTGAATTTTTTTTTTAAATCCATTTTCTCAAACTACAAGTCCAATTTGAAAAAACATTTTTAACTTGTTCCCATGAAAACACAGAATCCATGCCATTCATATTGGCGGGTTGTTCGTAAGTCTGGGACTACCTGTACTTAGCAGACTTTTTACTCCCTTTAGCCACAGAGCATACATGGACACTACAGCATTTGACACCCATAGTGAATTGGTCTCAGATTACGTATGCTTGTCACTTACACATTTGCTTCACACCTGTCACTCCTCTCGTCATATGTCATCTATTGAGCCTCTGAGGAAGCTGCAAAATGTATCAGGCTATCAGTGACGAACACGCTGAAATCAGCGCATGGAGATTTCTGCGCAGCCGGCGCCACCATCGGCTGTAATAGGAATTACAGCTATAGCAGTGCACAGGGAGTAACTTTGGTGCCGTCAGAAAACTGAGCTGTAGTTACTTTTAAAACCTAATAATTTGGCTTCCAGCAATTGCTGGAAGCCGAATTATTTCATTCCCCACCATCCATGGAGGCCTGGAGGGGGAATAGTATTGAATACGGCCGGGACTTGTGCGCTAGCAAGATCAGCCATATATCGGCTGTGTCCTGCGCCCAAGTCTCCTGCGCCGCTCTCTCTCGTACACATCAGTGATACTTAGTTTTTAATTGGCCAAGATGATTGTGTGCGTTTGATGCTTTTTTTGTTTGTTTTGTTTTTTTGAAGATTTCTGATGTTTCTGCTTCCTGTTGTCCTCCTAGTGATTTGCATAAATGTAAATATAAAAACGCATACAAAACGCATATGAGTTTTACATATGCGAACCGCAAACACATTAAAACGCAAGAAAAACGCATCTGCGTTAAAAACCGCAAAAGCACCAAAAAATGCATTCAAAAATTGCACACAAACCTGCATAAAACGCTCCTTTTTCACGCTATGTCATATGTGAACCCAGCCTCAAGCTATAAAGGTTTTCTTATGTTATGCTGGGCATACACGGCTCGATTTTTGCCACTCGATTCTGCGCCCGATCGTTTTGCCCGCTCTATTCTGCAAGCGTTTTCCGCTCGTTTTTCTTATCTTTTCCCATTGTCCTCCATGCAGAATCGAACGGTGAAACAATCGGGCCAGAGATCGGACATGTCGGAAATAATCTATCAAGCCATCTAAATGGCTCCAAATAGAGCCGTGTATTCCCAGCATAAGAGTTACTATTTTCCAGATACTGCCTATTACTTCTAATGAAACTGCATAATTAGAAGCGGCAACTGTGATTTAGGCCCAGTGCACACCAAAACCGCTAGCAGATCCGCAATACGCTAGCGGTTTTGGGAGCTGATTTCAGAGCGATTCTAGGTATGTTTAGAGAGGTTTTCTAAACATACCTAGCGGATTTGCGTGCGTTTTTGTGTAGCAGATTACACATATTGTTACAGTAAAAGCTGTTACAGAACAGCTACTGTAACAAAAATGCCTAGCAAACCACTCTGAACTAGCGTTTTTCAGAGCGGTTTGCGGTTTTTCTATACTTTACATTGAGGACGAAACGCTTCCGAAAACCGCAAACGCGCAGCAGGAGGCGCGTTTGCGGCTTGGCAAAAAACGCAAACCGCCGGTGTGCACCATCCCATTGCAATACATTAGACAAGCGTTTTTAGCGGCGGATGCGGCCGGCGGATCGCTCCAAAAACCGCTCGGTGTGCACTGGGCCTTAGTCTAGGCAGGGTATCCAGAAACGGGCAATTCCCTTGTTCTGACTCATTTTCAGTCATTGATCTTTATCAAAGCAGATCAGGATCTCTGTGGTGTAAAATTTTAACGCCTCAGTCTGGCCTTCATTTCTGAATAGCAGAATTAAGCATGTTTAAGCTTAGGTTTTTTGTTTTTTGTTTTTCATCAATCCTTTTAGCACTTAAGTTTTAGTTTCTAATCTGGCAAAATACAGTGTACTTTTTATAATTTACTATGGTCTTTATTGTATTGGTCCCAAAAGAAGTATTTGTGTATACTTGTGGTGGTAATATGTTTGACCAACCCCAAACTATGCAAAAATCAACAATATAATTATCTATTGGTTTGGCCCCTAAAAAAAATCAGCAAATCACTTGCTCAGAAATGTCCCTTACCAGCCTTCTATACTCTTACACTGGTAGCATGTGATCTGACACCAGCCTGGTGTGTAACACCACTGCCTATGCATACTCATTATCTGCAATATACCTTCATATCGGTGATGTGGGCACTGACAGTAGTAACTGACTGCATATAGCCAGTGGCAGCAAGGTTTAAGGGATGTTTGAAGTAGACAAACCACAAATAGTTTGGGCACTCTTTTTAGGTACTTCTTTATTCTGTGGTATGGCTTGTACAAACATCTATTTAAGTATTCAGCAGTGCTCCACAATAATCACGGAATAGGTGCATTTGACTGTAATACGTTCCACACCAGATCCACAGACCCTCACTACAGAGGTCTGTTATGGCTTTGAGGGTAGAAAGTGCCCTCCTGCTTCTCTGGCATGTCGCTTGTACCCTTACCAGGGGTACAAGAATCCTCTACTCTCCTCTAGGTCGGCTTCTGCCCTTATTACAAGGGTGCATTGTAGTCACACGCAGCTCTTACTACACGAGCTGTGTACGCCAGATATGAGACATATAATGCTTCTCATAACGTAATATTGTTTATTAAAAAAGGTACAAACCTCTATATTGTGGAGGGTGTTGCTGGTGGGGAGCAGATGAGGAGAAGGTGGTCAACCAGATGATCAGATGGCACAACAGGCATTTCACATTGTTACAATGCTTGCTCTCGCTTGCATGTGCCCAGACAAGCACGAGAGCAAGCATGGTAAAATGCAAAACTGTTATTGTGCCATCTGATTATCCCCTGGGTAGCCACCTCTCACCCGCTCCCCACCAGAAGCACTTTGCACAATATCAGTGTCTGAACCTGTCATACCATGAATGAATGCCAGCAGCAATGCATCAGCTTAGTATTACCGGGTGGTGGTGATCATTAAGCAGAATGAGTGCCCATCTCACTGTTCCATCGCAATACGCAGTGAACTGCCAGATAACCGGCAAACCCAGAGGTGCCATATTTTAATCTTTTCTAGACCTAAGCAAAGCAATACTATTCTATCTATCTCATCTTAAAGAAGATAAAGTTTTGGGTGGACTTTGGTTTGGTTTTGTTCAAAAAGAAATAAGACAACAGTTCTGCTTTATTTTACTTTATCAAAAGTGGAGTATTTTTGACCTTTTAATTTAGTAGTTTGAGACGTTTGCATTTTTAAAGTCCTACAACAGTATTGTTTTGTCCCATAAGAAACTTGAAATACAGCTGATGAGACATTAGGAATTTCACACAAGACAAGAATGTGACAATTTGGGAAATTATTTTTGTGACCTGTGGTCTCCTTTGTTCTGCCTGTTAATGAGTTTATGCTCACCTTGGGAGTGGGAATTGACACAAGGATTTGAAAAAAGACAACCAAATGTTCCTGCCTTTTCCTTGTGCTACTGCTCATCACATGTTTGGCTTCTTTACAGGTGGGAGGGAAAGAATGAAAATGAAGTTGGGCGCTGCAGTGAGACTGGAAAGATCCATGTGAAAGTTGATAGCAAGTACTACAGACCAACTGAAGTAGTAAGTAGGAATGGCCACATCTCCCTTACTGCCAGATAATTTAATCACTTGCACTGAGGATGCTAATGTTTAGTCAGCTGTCTAAGGTTTAATAGACCCCCTGCTACCAGCCACTGAAGGGTCAAGCTGTGTGCAGTGTCACCCACATAACCTTCTTAAATGTAAAGTAGTGACATTTCAGGGATAACAAAACAGGAACATGAGCACAACTGAGCCGTGATATTCAGGTAATGTCACACAACTTAAATAAGAAAAAAAAAGACAATACCCAATTTTTGAACAATCAAATGAAATTTTACTCTGTATGGAATCCCAGAGTTCATGGTTTGCTCTATATTTAGTTAAGTTCCTGAAGTGCCTATGAATTGACTGGTTAACATATACCCCAGCCTTGTGGAGGGGGGGGGGGGGTTGGCCTATTTTTATTATTTCCTGTAAACTTTCTGCTTTACACGTTGTTCATCTGTAAAAAAATATATATATATATATATATATATATATATATATATATATATATATATATATATATATATATATATATATATATACTTAGAAAGAGTTGCTTTGCTACTTTCCTGGTTTTACAACAGACCTACATAACTGTGAAGAGTCAAAGTACAACTATGCCCTATGGGAAAGCCCCAGAACTAGACTGTCTCAGGCAAAAATCAACATGTTCCCATGCTAAATTCAGAATATACAAGCAATTTGCATAGATTTCTCATAAAACGATCTTAATCCAATCATCCCTTTGACTTCTCTCGTTTCATAATACTTCAGCACATTTCTTGGCTGAAGTTTGTGTGAGATCATCCCTTTCTCTGACTGACTTTTATATAGCTTCTGATACCTATATCTGAGTGCTATAACATTTTATTATTTGTTATGTAGTGTTGTCTGCCCAAAAGATAAATGGAAAACCACTTTTAAATGTTTCATGCTAAAATAAGTCAGTCTGTTTGGAGGAAGACAGAAGGAAGGCCTTATGAATGCATGTGTAAACCTGTTGAAAATCTAAATCCTATGCCCCACTATGGTTCAGTTCACACTGCAGCATGTGCAGCGTAGCGTGTTCTATGTTTTTTTACAATCCTGTTTCCTAACCAGAGGCAAGTAGCTTGCTCTTTGCTTTTTACAGTGATCATTAATTTTGATCATTCAGTTTTTTGATAGAAATTTTATGGGCACTACTTGATCTGTTTTTTTTTTTTTTTTTTTTTTTCTTTTATTGCTGTGTTTTCCAGCTTGTGTTTGTGGGTAGAAGAGTATGTTTGATTTAAATTAAAGATGGGCTGCCTGCTTTGGAGGGCTCTCTGGCTGCCTGTCCTGGAGGGCTCTCTGGCTGCCTGTACCGGTGGGCTCTCTGGCTGCCTTTACCGGTGGGCTCTCTGGCTGCCTGTACCGGTGAGTGCTCATGTGTTCTGACCTGCTTCCACAGGTCAATAAAAAGTGCCTTGTGAGCAATAGGTCACAAGTGTGAGTGCCTCTGATATCACAGGTGCTCGCATTCCCAAGTAACTTTTTATTGACCTGTGGAATCAGGCCAGAACCCGTGAAATGCATTATCTTATGTCCGTGAATATTTTTCCACTAAAAAACGTGGAACATGGTTTGTCCTTTTGAAAAGGGAAGCCATAACACATTCTTAAAATTATAGCTTATACCGTGATATTTCTAGGGCGCCTCCACCAGTGTATTTAGATTAGCCCATTCCCTTTGGGGTTCATAGTTTGGAATACCTTGTAGTCCTTTGAAAATTACGAAGGAGAGTGAGCCGCCAGCAGTTCCAGTCCTGGGACACCAAGCGGGGACTTCTATATTCCCCGCAGGCTCTGGCGGTTTTTGCAACCCTCCTTTGTGAAAAATAAAATTAAAAAAAAAACCCTGATCTTCTGCATGCTTGTTCAGGGTCTATGGCTAAAAGTATTATAGGCAGCGGAACTACAGGACAGCCAGGCAAGTGGTATTGCTTATAAGGAAATAAATATGGCAGCCTCCATATACCTCTTGCTTCAAGTTCCCTTTTAGCCTCCTTACCTAATTTTTCTCTATGGAATAATAGTGGGTGGCTGGATAGTACTGGTTAAAGCGGATCCGAGATGAAAAACTAGCTATAACAAGTAACTTGTCTATATATCATATCTAACGTTTAGATAGTTTACACAGCAAATCTAGCTGCAAACAGCTTCATTAGAATATGATTATTTCTTCCTGTGATACAATGTTGTTTGTAAACATTACACACAGGCAAGCTTATCAGCAAATTCAGCGCTCAGCCTGTGAAAAAAACCTAATCCCCCCCCCCTCTCCTGCCTATGAAATCTCTTGCTAGTAATACCTCCCCCTCCTCCTGCCCAGGCTGAGCTCCCATGAGCCCTTGCTACTGTCTGAAAATGCCAAGGCTCTCTGAAGCTGTGGGTGAGGCTTATTTAGTTTATAGGGAATTAGAGTATTAAAACAAAAACAAAGTATTTGGCTGGAGGAATGCCCTATAAACAATAGGAAAGGAACAAAATTATGCAATGAGTAAAAGTTCATCTCGGATCCACTTTAACCACTTAACGACCAGCTGCCGCCAATAGGTCTTTCCAATATTTCCATGGAAACGGCCGCTCGTTCGAGCGGTCAGTTCATGGCGGGGGGCTCCGTGAACAGCCTGTGAGCCTCCGATTGCGGCTCGCAGGCTAAATGTAAACACGCGGGGAAGAAATCCCCTGTTTACATCGTACGCCGTTGCTGTTACAGCAGCGCCGTAAAGGAGATCGGCGATCCCCGGCCTCTGATTGGCCGGGTATCACCGCCGTCTGATAGGCTGAAGCCTATCAGAGGCGGTGCAGGACGGATCGCCGTCCTGTACCTCCCATAGAGAGAAGGGAAGGGAGAGAAGGAAAGGGAGGAGGGAATAGCGCTGCGGAGAGGGGCTTTGAGGAGCCCCCCGCTACACACACATAGCTGGCTGCGATCAGACCCCCCCTGCAGGACATCCTCCTCGTGGGAAAAAAGGGGGGGGGGAAGTCTGATCGCCCTGCCTGCCACCCGATCTGTGCTGAGGGCTGGAGAGCCCACGCAGCACAGAACATAGAAAAATGCTGCGGTCCTTAAGTGGTTAAGGGCACCGCCTTTGACATGGGAGATCAGGGTTTGAATCCTGGCTAGGGGTCAGTACCTATTCAGTAAGGAGTTCAAGGCAAGACTCCATAATACTGCAGGGTGGTCACTTGAGCTCTTCCCAGTGGCTGCAGCTCTTGAGCGCTTTGAGTCCGACAGGAGAAAAGTGCTCTACAAATGTTTGGATTATTTCTGAGAGATAAGGTGCAGATAGTCTCCCTGTCGTCTCCTTCTCCCTTTATAGGAATTAGCAGCTTTGTCATTGGCTGCTTATCAATCCATACTTTTCACACACAAAGTTGTCTTCTAAATCATACAGCTGCACTTGTGTGCTTTTTTCCAAGCCAGAAAATATTGACTGTATCCTTGAACTTATGAATTATGATTGATCATGTTTTGCTACATTAGCCATTTAAGAAATGTTTTAAAGATATAATTTTTGCTGTGGTCTGAGGAATTTAAATTTGAACACCTTTCAGAAGATTAATTCTATCAATAAGGCATATGTAAGGTTATTGTAAGTAACTCCTGCTGGTAAGTAAATGTTGAGCTTGTTAGTGGTTGAGAGGACACAATGAAGCAAGAGGGAGTTCTTTGAGGATTCATTGATTGACACTGACATCAGAGAATGGTTTGACCCCTCCCCTGCTGAACAAGCCAGGTCTGTAGGCCCCTCTGTTGCGATTAATAGATTTAGTAGAGGAGGTAAAGACTGTTTAATGCCAAAAGAAATAAGAATGGATATATTTTACCCTCCAGGAAAGTTGAAAGGACTGGAAAGTTGGAATACATAAATCAGAAGTAGAGTTTGTACTAAGGTCACTGCTGGTTCTCGGTTGGTATTTATAACTCGCCCTTCCCCTAAAGCAATACAAAAGTGACCACATGCTGGAAAATGCTTACTTAAAATAATAATGTTGTTTTTTGCTTAACATTTTAGAAAATCACTAGCATGTCAAATAAATTACAAAGGGTATTTACTGGTTTTGAGACTGTCCAAACATCAAACTGTGTCTACACAGAGACCCTTATAAATGTATAGCTTGTAAACATTGTTGTGTTTTTTGTTTTTGTTTTTTAAGCTGGGCCACATAATACCGGAGGACTATGTTAAACATTTTGTCACTAGATAGCTTGTCATCTAATGGACCATTACCACTGCTCATAACCATGTCATACCTAAAGACGATGTTCAAATGTTAGCATGTTTCCTCATAGAAGCAGGGTGTTGCTGCTACTGACATCAGTCTATTCAAGTTTCATCTTTTATAACAGCCATTTACCTTTTCTTTTGGATATGTGCCAACAAGTAAAATGTTATACAAACGCTGTGAAATTTTGGGTACATTAATTGGTCTATTTGTAGCTCTTTGTGATTATTTCAAAATGTTTTAATAACTTTTATTAGCAACATGCAGGTTTATTTTTATTTACAAAAATCTCATAAAATGTTAGGCTGTACTCATCATCTTTCTGTCCCTTGTTGCTGGAATCTTTTGGTTTAGGCAAAGCTTTGAAAATGTAATGCTCTTTGTAAATCTTGAAAATCTCACAGACAGACTCACAGATGCTCAGACTGCCAAGTAGTAATTGTATCCTGCTGGCCAAATTTTTGAGGGTATTGTGCAGTTTTTCTTTTTTGGATTTTTTTTACTTTTTATCTACAGACTTTGTATGTGGATAGAAACAGTACATTTACTCAAGTTCAAACCTAGCCAATGACATGATTTGCATAGCATTTCAGGATTTGCTCCAGGCAAGTCCAGGTTCCTCTGGCATCCCGAAGGGTGTGTACACATGTCCAACAAGTGCACAAGCAGAGCACGACCAACCATACGACCTGTATGTCCACACGACTTACAAACGCATTTACATACTGTGCACACATGCAGAATGACAGACTGCACGATACAACCGCAATCAAAACAAGTACAAGTTGTTCAAACGACTTGTACACACAACCAACTGCACTATATCAGCCCAATAGTCGTGAGTAGATCCGACGGTTGGATCACGCAAATTGCCTGTTATCAGTTGCCCATTTTAGTCTTGTGTGTGCATCATCTTGTCATTTGTGTGTGTGCGTACACATGCCTGATTGTCCACCAGACTGACGTCAGACAATAATCAGATAGATTGGTTCGTGTGTACAAGGCTTAAAACATGCTAATAGTTCTCTGATTCTTCTCCCAAAACTGGAGCTAGACTATGGTATGGACCTTAGTCTAAATTTCTCCTACCATGCAAGTCTGTAATGACTCAAGAAGACAAATAAATCTGGTCAGAAATGAATGGCTTTCATATTTTACATCTTTTACCCTTCCTTGCTGATTAGTAGTTGAGGGGAGTTTTCTACTCTATGCTAATCTGCTGTGTTCATATAGGTCATTTTTTTTATTCTTGAGCTGTCAGTTTTGTCGTTTTTGTTTTTGGTTTTTTTGTACACCTCTAATTCCTCAGGTACTAATCAACAAGGGAATTGGATGAACACCCTAGAAAATATTGCAGAATGTTCGCGTCTAATACCCTTTGAAAGATGTAAAGGTTTATGGAATTCTGATAGTGTAATGCCCAGCCTAATGAAAAGTGGCGTTCTTTTAACAACTTTAGGACCAAGCTGATTGAAATCTACGCCCTGTTTTGGTGGTTACCTGGCTGGCAGGGCGTAGATTTCAATCAACCGCTGCTGTGTGCATTTGCTGTTTCCGTCGCTCCTACTGAACTCGCTGCTGAATACCGACGTCTCTCACCGCAGCTCACTTGCTCTGCCTGTCTCTGACGCCAGAGCCCTGTGAGCGGGCCAGGGGACGATTTCATTGGCTCCTGGCCCTGACTTTCAATGTAAGCAACTCCCATTGGCTTACATTGAAAGACAGGGTCAGGAGCCAAGCCGCTCCTGAGCGGCTCACAGGAACACTGCCCTTCATAGAGACGGCAGAGTGACTGTCCCAGGTTCCCGAAATGCGGTGGTGACGGCGATTGCAGCGGGTATGTGCGGCGATTCGTCGTTATCTGTCAGTGTTCTGCCGTTTCTGGTACCAGCAGTCTCTGGTCCTTAAGGGGGCAGAGACCGCTGGTACTTAAGTGGTTAAAGGGAACCTAAAGTGAGGAGGACATGGAGGGTGGCATATTTATTTTTAAACAATACAAATTACCTGGCTCCCCTGTTGATCCCCTGACTCTACTTTTTGGACTGTTTTTAACAACATGCAATTTTGCTGTGTTTTGCAATTGCATGCAAAATACCAGGACATCAGCAAAATAAAGAATTACAGTACCGGTTTATACTAGTGTAATGTTACTGTGATGCGATTTTGCCTCATCTCAAAAGTCCTGCATGCTGCATTTTTTTATGCCTTTTTGCGTTGTGTTTCTAGCATCAAGTGAAAATCTCCATAAAATTGTAGCAAAATCGTATTGCGATATGCAGTGTGAAAGAGCCCTAAAGCTGAATACTCTCCTCATGAGGCAGGAAAATGGATCCCAGCGATGTCCCACGACAAGCTTTTCCAATCCATCTTCCTGCCGGCAGATTTATACAACGCCACGGGATGGGTGCAAACAATCGTTCAAGTGATCCCGGTACTTTGTACAGGAGTCCTCGGAATCTGAAAAATCCAATCTGCCGTGGCGGTCATTGTTCCTGCACATCGATAAACTTGGTTTGCATAATCGTGCACTTGTGCCAATGTTGCAAGATCGTGGACAATATTGCTCGTCACCCAAAAATTCACCAGTCAGAAAAATCGCATAGCGAGTATGGGTCTTTAGCCATAGACTATGAACAAGCACGCAGGTCAGATGTTTGACTGAAGCCTGACTAGATTCGCTGCATGCTTGTTTTAGGTGCTATTCTGACCCTTCAAATCCCTGAAATATCAGCAGGGCAGCCAGACAACTGGTATTGTTCAAAAGGAAATGTCAGCCGCCATATGCTTCACACTTTAGGTTCCCTTTAAGAGAAAGCCATAATTAAATACTGTCACCCTTGGTACTTTCAATCATTTTTATTTACTCTGAGTTTGGTGGAAATGTTCAAAAATTGTGTAGCTTTTTTCTTAAATTTACCGTTTCAGACCCATCTTTTTGTTTGAGACGCTGCATCATCTGTATTCCTCAAATGAAATCAAACTGTATCTTCTGTTTGGGGGCATTTATTGCAAATGGATAGATCTACTATGTGCAGATGTTTGAAAGAAGCGGAGGCTGACTTATTTTGAATGACATGTCATATACTTACTGTTTGTTCTATAGCGGCAACCGAGCGTAAACCCTGAACTCGTAAATCCATAGTTTATTTTGTGTGTTTTAGAAATGTACCGGTACTTAATCCCATATTAGGTTTCAAAGTGTTTTCTCAGGTTTTGGAAAAATTTAAATTTGTTGCGATTATGGATAGGTCAGGAATCGCTAAATCAGGTGAGCTACACAAATTCCTTTGCAAATGATCAGTCATCTTGCAGGAACACTGACTCTCTGGCAACCTAATTTTCTAATTTTTTTAAAAAACAAAAATTCTTTATCAAGACACAAGGGTAAAAAAAAACCTCTCAAAGGATAGTTTATATGTTGTGATTTTTTTTCTTTTTTTTAACTTAAGAATTCAAATGAGATATTAAGAGACAAAAGAACATTAAACTGAGATTTCTGAAATAAAGAATCTCCTTTGCAACAGGCCAAATAGCCAAACAGCGTCATTTCTCAGGAGATGGAATGATTTTTCAGGAGCCGTCAACTTGTCCAGACTTTTATAATTTAGGCAGCATAGGTGTAATTAATATAGCAAATGAGACGTCCAAAACAGCTGCGTCTGCAAGTTTAGTATAGTATTCCACTTGTTCTGCTGCATACTTTGGAAAGAGCAAAATGTGAAGATTCTGCTGTATTTTAGTCCTGGTGGACGTGCTTATGACATCCCATATGTAATCAGTTTAAAAAAATGAAGAAATTATTTGCCTTTAAGGGTTATTTATCTTTTTTTTTCCGATTTTGGGATGGCTTATGAATGATGTGCCCATTGAGTAAAATTGTAAACTAAATGTGATGGGTGACCATTTTTTTCAATGCATCCATGATACAATGATGGAAACAGAATGTGTTATTCCCCTGTTACCCTTTGTATCTTGCTCCAGTTGTCCTGGGCTTTTGTTAAATGTTCTATTTATGAATAAACAATGTTCCCAGTGATAAATAAATGCTATTTTTTTTTTTGCCAAGGCATTTTTCTACTTATGAAATATGTATGCATTTTATCTTAGAATGCTCTTGTTAATAATCTGAACTTAATCTCTTCAACTTTCCTGACCATAAATATTTTTAGGCTTTATTATGTTAGTCTGTGTGGTCTTATTTTTTTGTTGGCTCCTTTGGGATTTACTGAAGAATTCTTCATTCTGCCTTTTAGGTTTCTGAAGTCCAAAATTAGAAAAAATATATTTTTACCTCACTTTTTTCCACTGGACATTTTCACACCATACTTTAAACACTGTTTTGTTGTTTTCTTTTATTGGTAGTTTTCACTGTTTCATTTCAAATTACACACTTGTTTTCCATTGACTTTTGTTTGAATTGCTTCCTGAACCATTTTTCATTATATTAAAGTGGTCCCCTAGTGGTTTTTTTTTTTTTTTTGCACTACCGTACTCTTTGTTTACAGATTTATAACCTACATATGGCTGTACACTTGGCATCCAGGGCAAAGAGGGGTTTTTAGTGGTACAGCACCCATCAACCCCTATGTACCATGAATGGGATATTGAGCAATAACTGTCTGGGACACAGTCTTAAAGGAGTAGTAATTTGAGCATTCTGTTTATCTAATATCTGAAATTATTTTATTTTTGACCAGTTAAATGTCCAAGTCGTCATGGGCTATTATTTGGGGTAAACCCTAAACACAAAATATTTACCATAGGTGCTACAGTACTGTAACCGAGGAAAGTGTAGTTTCACAGACCACTTTTGACTTGTACATGACTGATTGGCTTAACCAAGCTTTTATGTCGGTGCATTCTATTTCTAGGGTGTAGAGTAATGCCATCATGGCCCTCTCCATATATACACATACCTAAAAACAATGGATCCTAAAATATGCGCACATTCATAACTTATTTTAAGCTGGAGACTTCACATTTAAAACCTCCTTTAAAACGCTTTAGGCTTGAGGTCCATATGCATGTTTCATTTTTTTTTTTTATGAAACCTTTCCCATTAATAACACTCAAAGCAGTGCAGCCCTCTTGCCCCCTATTTTTTTTTTTTTAGTACTTCTATAGTGCAGTGCCAACATCTTTCATAGTGCTATAGAGCGTACAAAACCGGTAAGGATGGGGACCATAGATAAATAGTTCAATGCACAGTATAATCAGAACATCTAGCTACACAAGTACAACATACAGAACATAGTTTGTGTGGTTTCAAATCACAGCAATAGTGGCACACGTTCATTTGATCTTGTGCAGCAGAAATCAGAAATGACTAGGGGAATAACCTGGAACCAAAATCCTCTTGATGCCTTTGTGCACCATGATTATAGATGGACATTGGTCATGATTCACAAAGCTTTTTCATCTGTTTTCCTCTGTCTTCACCTTATCTGTTACATTTTTAAGCTTCCAAAAAATCAAAAATATAGTATGATTAAGGTAAGAAAAGAAATATTGAAATTAAGCTAATCAGGAACAACTTACTTTGAGTGATTGCTTTGCTTGTAAATGTGCTGAGTTTTTTTTATCAATTAGGTAATAGGTCATATATGATAAGTTTTGTGAATAGAGCCCATTGAATATTTATAATCTGATTTTCTGCGTTTGTTACCTTAGCAGTTAGTACCGAACATATTACCTCTGTGTAAAAATGTTCCAATCCATACATTTTAGAGCTGAATCAACTATATTAGAACTGTCATTTTGTACCCAAATCTATAAAGCTTGAAGCTATCTGCTCCTCCATGAATATCCCATGTAATCACAACTTACAACTATGCAAAGGCATACCATGTAATAATTCATTATGATAGAGCAATTAAATGTCTGCCTCCAAGCAGAATACCTTTAACATGATAGTTACTGCAATTCTAGAAAGCAAGTGGCTCAAAGCACAAAAATCTTATTTCAAGAGCTGCATTTCTTGGCTGACATGTTGATAAAGTGTAAAGAGCCTGGGAATTGAAAAAGAATTGGTAATAGCGAAAATCAATTTGCTACGGCACCTTACTCTGGGGATGAAAAACTGCTTACAGAACAAAACTTTTCTCAAGTAAAATGAATAAAAAAATATTAGCCATCCTTTTTTGTGTGTCCTTGAAAGTGGAGAAACGCCTCACCAACTTATTATTGTTCCAGACAATGGTTTCATCCATGCTTTGTAAAACATCCAATATGTCCATAACCTCTAGAACATGGACATTTATAGAAAGTGGGATAATACATTGCTATATTCATTGACAAACTGTCATTGTTCCAGTCTTAGATAATTATAGGAATTAAGTCATGCTCAAATGCTAGTGAAGGCACGTTTCCTACACCTTTGTTTTCTTGGCAACGCTGTTTTTTGAAAATGTATAATTGTGCCATGGATAAATAGGATAAGCAATATTAACCAATGAAGGTGTATAATGTGGGGTATGCGTACCAATAAATACCAACTATAATCTGTGTTAAAAATCACGTTACTTTATTGAATACTAAATGAATACTACCAGGTTAAAAAAAAAGCAAAAATTTGCTTTCTTAAAACAAAGTATTTGCGATAATTCAGGTTGAAGTTAGCACCGAGATGTCTCCCAGTGCATCACTGCTGAAATATGCAAATTAACCATTGTTGTCCTTAGAAGCTAAACACACCTCCAGATCCACTGGAATGCAATGTCAGCTGTTAATTATACAGAGCCACAATAATCCAACATGCATACAGACTGTTTCAGACTAGTTGGTCTTCATCAGTGCATGGCATGGAATAATGTGGCTCTATTCTCTGTTGGCTTACTCTAAATACACATCTGACACTGCAGCTGTCCTTGGTTGGTTTTTAGGTGCTATATCAAGTGTTGGGGGGGCCCCAAGTAAAACTCGCACTGGGGCGTCCAGCTCTGTAGTTATGCCACTGGCCCCAGCCCTAACTATGCAAACTGCTGAACCATTTCAGCTCGAACTTGAACACCCAGAGGTACAGACTAACCAGCAAGCTCATGGTGAACTAGAACTTATTGGAGTGTGTAAGGGGCTACAATGTTTCTAAAAGCCTCCTTATTAACATGCTATGGAAAGCAAAAGTTCATTTAAAAAAAAAAGCTGCTATTCTCAAATGCAACTACAACCCAACCAATCTCACATTGTACACACTCAAATGCTTCCACACCGCACACACATACAGATGTTCATTAAGGGCAATAAACTGGGAAAACAAGCATGTATTGAAGGCCTCCTTCGTGCTTATGTCACCATTAATGAAACTTGTATTAATCGTCCATAGCGCTGTTGCAATAAGTTATGCAAATAAGCAGTATTGTCAGCAACAGCCGCTTAGCAAGTCTAACTAGGAAAGCTGTATAGTTTTAAAGCGCAGTAGGATTTTAACAATATCTGCCAAGGCCACACTAGCAGGCAGGCTCAAGTTTAAATCCAGCAAGGTTCACAGAATGGGGCAAGCAAGATGAAGTAAGTGGCCACAGTAGCATAATACACAGTACAGAATATCTGGTGCATAAAGGCAGACCATGCACCGTTCCTAGTGCTGCATTTCTACATTAGCCACCACAAAACATTCAAGAACGTCCAAGAAAATAACAGGCATATTCACCAAACCTGGGCCCGGAAATAGTGCAAAGATGGGTGCAGGGAGCATGACCAGGGGATGGATGGACGGCACAACAGCAGTTTCGTGCCGGTATGGCGCTTGCTCACGTGCGTGTGTCCTGGGCAATGGCACTGTGCTCGGACTTCCGAGATAGAGCTCGTAAGCTCCGCCCATTGCGCACACCATTGGTACAGCGGACTAGAGTGTAAGAGGTTAGGGGTGAAGGGGCGGGGAAAGTCCTCACTCGGCGTAATATACAATATACTGCGTGCATGCATTAAAAAGGATTTGAACAAGTGACACTTCAAATATAAACACAAATTGGGTGACGTGTGGATATCATTCGTGCAAACGAGCATTATACATATCCTAGTGCAATTTAAATATGCTAAGTGTTTAAATACGCTAAGCTAGCTAATACGCTAAGTGTTCACTTAACGTATTTAAATTGCACTATATATATAATGCTCATTTGCATGAATGATGTCCACACGTCACCAAATTTGTGTTTATATTTGAAGTGTCACTTGTTCAAATCCTGTTTTATGCATGCACGCAGTATATTGTATATTACGCCAAAGGAAGAGATTCCCTGCCCCTTCACCCCTAACCTCTTACCCTCTAGTCCACTGTACCAATGGCGTGCGGGATGGGCGAAGCTTATGAGCTCCATCTCGGAAGTCCGAGTGCAGCGCCATTGCCCAGGACACGCACGTGAGCAAGCGCCACACCGGCGTGAAACGGCTGTTGTGCCGTCCATCCATCCCCTTGTCACCCTCCCGGCACCCATCTTTGCACTATTTCCCGACCCAGGTTTGGTGAATATGCCTTGTACTTTCATGGACATGTTTTTGAATGTTTTGTGGTGGCTAATGTAGAATTAAAAAGCAGCATTAGGAATGATGCACGGTCTGCCTTTATGTACCAGTGATTGCCAGTGTGTTGTCGACATAACAGTTTGCACATTCCCTCCCTTATCCTACAAGCCAGTTGATGCACAAGATGGGTAGTTTAGAATGATGCTGGATAGAAGCAGTTGAGGGAACTTTCACCCCCGCATATCGAGTGCCAAGTGTTTTTCTACTTTTTGTCCTACAGTACAGAATATGCTCACCCACAAGTCCTGGTGGAATACACCTCTGCAGTAATGTCCTAGGTGCAAAGCAAGGCTGACAGACCGCAGATGCATCCGAGGTATCCATATTTGCTTCTGGTGGTGGACAATAGGCAAGTGGGAGCTGCTAAATATGTGGAACAAAGTCTCAAACAGCTGTATGCCCAGCCCTGATGTTGGTGTATGGAGGGCTTGGGGATCAATGCACCCAGACGGAGATCCATGGAGCGGCATGTGACTTAGAGTAGGGAGAGGCACTCAGGTCCAAGCGGCGTGATGCAGAGCTACGTAGGCCTCTACATGTTTTTCTGCCATGGTTCAGGATTCCTCAGGAGTTGTGGCTTGCTGCATTAAATTAAACCCCGTACTCGTATACTGCGGCTGGCTAGTCCTGTAGCACCGCCGACACCGCACCCACCCACCACCCGCGTCTGCGCTCCAGATGACCTGGTAGGCCTAAGTTGCTTAGCAACCAACAAACGCAGAGTCCGGGCAGAAACAACCAGAAGGCGGGTATGGCAAAAGCACAGATGGATGGATAGGAGAGGTACCAGCCGCAGCATTTGCTCACTCCAGCACAACTACTATCCTTAATCCCAATACCTATAAGGGAAGACAGGAATAAGAGAGCTATACTAAGCCATGCATTGCTCTATATGCATGCCAACAAAGGTGCACACATGCATAATATATGCCATACACTATTTTTCACCTATATGCCAGAATCCTGGATAACCGTGGAGAGAGGGAGACAAGACGACAAATCCAGGCGATCAAGGAAAAAGAGATTCATTATTATATGGTTAGGAAGGAGGCAAAACCTTCCATTTAGTTCAGATCCGGAGGGGACGTTTCATGTAAATGTAAAATCCACCTATGTTATTTGTATAAGCAAAAGATCGCAGTTGCCGCCTCCGATGGATGTGTGGATACGATCCAAACTCACAAATCTAAGACCTTTAGTATCTGCACCATGAGCGTTTCTGAAATGCTCCACGATACGAGACATGGAACCAATACTGCAAATATTCTTCAAGTGCTCCAACGTGTGGTCTCCAAGCTCCCGTGTTGTCTTACCCACGTAGAAGCCTCCCCATGGGCACATCAAAAGATATACAACAAATTTAGTTGAACAGTTAAAGGACAACTGTAGCGAGAGGTATATGGAGGCTGCCATATTTATTTCCTTTTAACCACCCTGGCGTTCTATTAAGATCGCAAGGGCGGCTGCGGGAGGGTTTTTTTTAAATAAAAAAAAAAACTATTTCATGCAGCCAACTGAAAGTTGGCTGCATGAAAGCCCACTAGAGGGCGCTCCGGAGGCGTTCTTCTGATCGCCTCCGGCGGCCAGAAGTAACACGGAAGGCCGCAATGAGCGGCCTTCCGTGTTTTGCTTACTTCGTCGCCATGGCGACGAGCGGAGTGACGTCATGGACGTCAGCCGACGTCCTGACGTCAGCCGCCTCCGATCCAGCCCTTAGCGCTGGCCGGAACTATTTGTTCCGGCTGCGCAGGGCTCAGGCGGCTGGGGGGACCCTCTTTCGCCGCTGCTCGCGGCGGATCGCCGCAGAGCGGCGGCGATCAGGCAGCACACGCGGCTGGCAAAGTGCCGGCTGCGTGTGCTGCTTTTTATTTCAACAAAATCGGCCCAGCAGGGCCTGAGCGGCACCCTCTGGTGGTAATGGACGAGCTGAGCTCGTCCATACCGCTAAGGTGGTTAAACAATACCAGTTGCCTGGCTATCCTGCTGATCTTTTGCCTCTAATACTTTTAGCCATAGCCCCTGAACAAGCATGCAGCAGATCAAGTGTTTCTGACATTGTCAGATCTGACTGGATTAGCTGTATGCTTGTTTCTGGTGTGATTCAGACACTACTGCAGCCAAATAGATCAACAGGGCTGCCAGGCAAATGGTATTGTTTAAAAGGAAATAAATATGGCAGCCTCCACAGACCTCTCACTACAGTTGTCCTTTAACAAAATTACTTCAGTTCCACGGTCTCCCGCTGGGGAGCACAACTGTCCTGCCCACATGCATAAATCTGCAAAACATGCATCCCGTAACAAGTACAGTATCTCCATAACCTATGTGGATTTGCGGATCCATTGAAATGACTCTTGACAAGAGTATCCCTTAGTGATGGCGCAGTCCTATGCAATAGGTCTGGGGGAAAGTTGGAGATTAAACCACCTGAAGCTGTCTACCATATAACATCTCATACTTAAAAAGTAATTGCAGAGTGTGGATACAAAGAGCAACCTGTGTTCACTATTGAATTTCAAAAATTGACAGCAGACACAAAGGTGCATGAATAAAGCCTTGCAGAGTGTCCACCTGATACAGTTTTCAAAACACTGTTGGCATAGTTATTCCCAATCTTCCTGTCTTTTTATCATTGGTCAGTGAAAATGCTCATTAAAATGGCAGGCCCATCATGAGGCTGTTGGGACAATAGCCACTTCCTTTAAGTATCAAGATTGTATCTTAAAGCACCATGCATTTTGGAAGCATGAGGTCTTAATATTTTTTAGCTTGTACAGCATGATTTTTATGTTATAGACAAGCCTGGTTCCATGATAATGTAGGCGGGGATGAATGTTTTTTTTTTTCTACATTATATAATGCATTTTGCACAATGTTACAGTTTGCAAAGACTAATGCACATTTTTTTCAGTACTTTTTTTCATTTATCTAGCTTTTAGACTTAAGGTTCGTATACACGTCCGATAAAGATCGTTCGTTACGAACGATTCGTGACGTTTACACGATATTCAAATTAGACCGAAAAGATCGTTCTTAATGAACGATTGTGTACACACATGAACGATATAAGTATAAAGTACTGAACGACGAACGATAAAAAAATGCGTGCGCAAACGGAAGTGACGTTATGACAGGCAATAAGAACATGCGTACTACTCCACAGATAATCATTATCGGACGATCTTTGTACACACTGCAACGATTGAACGATTATCTTTCGAAAAAATCCGCCGGGTTGGATCGGTCGGATTGAACGATAACGGTCGTTATCGTCCAAAAAAACGATCGTTGGAAAATTTGGAAAGCACGATTATCGGTCCGATTGTCGTTATCGTTCGTTTTCGAACGATCGTTATCGTACGTGTGTACTCAGCTTTACAGACCCATTTAAATCTTGCATATTTATTGTAAATGGCCTCACCAGCAACGTGCTGTCCAAGCATATGTACACTTTCATCATTCTGACAATCTACAATTTCTAGGTAGAAAAGGCTCTATTATGCAAAACGGATATCAGTACAGCTGTATAATATATTATACTGCAACAAAATATCTACGGTACTTTTTATTACAAATGTTTTGCAGTTTTACCTGTGGCTTTCTATGAATGATAGAAAATACATCCTGGATAGGTTCATAAAAACTACTGGAGAAACCAGATAGACTAGCACCCAAATGGGGACAGACGTGTGCTAAAGTGGATAGACCCAGTAGCCCAAAATGGGTCAAGTAAAGTCCAACACGAAGGAGTCCACAGCACCACATCAGTAATATATAGCTCTTTTATTGTTTAAAAAGACAGAGATAGCCATAACAGCGACAGAAAAACTACTGGTGCATTTAAATGCTGGATTCACTGGAATCCTGTCATTTCTTGGCAATTATAATAATTCAAGCAACTGTTCTTCTCCAGAAGACCAGGCATAGAAATGAAGAATAAATGATCTCAAAGTAGAACTCCAAAAAAGGTTTTAATTTTTGTTTTACCTTCTCTGATCTGCTAAATAAAGGTATCCCTTTTTATACTATATTTAACCTTTATTAATACATCAATACTTCACTAAAAACATATGTGTCCAGTCACTGCAACCAGTCCCACCCCTTTCAACCCCAAGAACTCCCCCCCAACAAGCACCCACTAGATGCAGCATGTAGACTAGGTTTAGTATATATCGCTGTGTAAGGTTAGCCTTAGAACATCAGTCTAAGCAATCATCATCTGAGGAACGTGGAATCCTTGTCTGTATCAGACTAAACCAAGTTCCAGAGTAATAGATTGTCAATTGACAGCTCTGTGGCATTAACTAACTAAGATGGTCTAGACCAGATGTTGTTGGTAAAACAAGACAAGCAAAAATCAGTCTGGCATGAAAACCGTGTAAACCAAGCAGTTTGTTGAGGGAAATGCAGGTAGTTGCCTCCACAACAGAATCCATTATCCAGCAATAATGTAGTGAACAGGAAGATGTCATTGGTGGCACAAAGCCAGCATAACTAGCAAAGTTGCAGCACAGATCAAACCGGCTGAGGTGGACAATGCACCTACAGTTCAGAAAATGCACTTGCAGATATTTTTGAGCTGAAGCCGCAACACACCTCAACTCAAATGTTGTATTCCCTCACAGCAAGTGCAGCAGACAAGATGCATTTCATTCCAGCCATAATGTTATGTAGGGCAGTAGAGTCTGCAAAGTCCATGCAATACATTGCTCATCTGGGTAATAGGCTTGTGTAGCTGGTAGGTGTCTGCGCTGTGTGGGACACAACTAAGCGATCAAGCAATCATGCAAAGAAGAAGCAGCAGTGGTGTGTGCATAGCCCAGAAGGCTCTTACAGTTCAGCCAACATTGGTGAGCGCAAGGGTAGTCCATACGTGGCTCACGGGGAGGCGAGGCAGTGGTCCCCATGCACATGGTGGAGGAGCGTGGCATCCTCGACCAGTTTCGCCGGACTTCCGGCTTCGTCAGGAGATGTATCCTCCAGACAGGCGATCTGCGCTATTTGTCCCCCCCCCCCCCCTCAGCCCGTCCAGTGCCCTGCCCAATTGGGTGGAGGGCAGGCTGACATGACGGCCTCGTACAAACACTGCTTCGCCCGACATATCTGCCAAGCCCCCCTCCCATCTCGACGGCCAGGGGAGGAGGCGGGAGAGGCAGTCATCACTATCCGAGCATTTTTAGAAGGGTCACTATTTGGCATCATTGATTGGTCTTTATGGCAAATTTCCCTGTAAAGTGCTTTCTTCTCTACTCTTTTTTTGCTGAGCGATTGAATCTCCAGTCACCGACTATTCACTAAAGGATTCCTTTGACCTTTACACTGATAATGCTTTGGTTTTTTTTCAAAGCTTTTATCCACCACTACAGTATATCTACATCCTCTGTGACTTCATCTAAGCCACAAGGACGTAGATATAAGTCTTGTAGCTGAAGTACAGCTGTGCACGGTTGAGCATTGCCCCTGTGTAAATCTTCAGCAAAGGGAATATCTGTTCCCTGAGCCAAAAAGATTGATTTTTATCATTAAAAATGCTTTTATTTTCTCAGTTCATAGTGGAAAATACACACTGTAGCATTATTTCAGAATCCAATATCTTCACCATAAATTGTGACATGAACATAATCTCAGTTTTATTCGGTATATTGGTATAACGGAGAAATGTTTTTCTATTTTTGCATAGAAGACAAAAATTGCTTGAGGGAAAAAATGCCATACAATGAAAGCCTAGTTTGTCTTGAAAAAATGATTTAGATTTAATTTACTGTAGATGTCAAGTATGGATAAAGTTATTGCTGATTAAATAGGGTTATAGCTACAATTTTAACCACTTGCCGACCGCCCCCAGCCGATGGGCGGCGGCAAAGACTGGGCCCAAACGACCGCAATACGCCCATCGGCGGGGGCGGCTGCGGGAGTGCCTATGCGGCGATCGCGTCATTCGTGACGCGATCAGCCGCCGGGGACTGGCTCCGCCCACCGCTCGTAGTAACCCGCCGGCCGTTCGGAAGCACCGGCGGGTTACTACCACCCGGATCGCCGCATTTACATTGTATAATAGGCTTTGTAATGTATACAAAGCCTATTATACTGGCTGCCTCCTGCCCTGGTGGTCCCAGTGTCCGAGGGACCACCAGGGCAGGCTGCAGCCACCCTAGTCTGCACCCAAGCACACTGATTCCCCCCCCCCTGCCCCCTGATCGCCCACAGCACCCCTCAGACCCCCCCCCCCTGCCCACCCCCCAGACCACTGTTTGCACCCAGTCACCCCCTAATCACCCATCAATCACTCCCTGTCACTATCTGTCGACGCTATTTTTTTTTTATCCCCCCCCCCTGCCCACTGCCCCCTCCTGATCACCCCCCACCCCTCAGATTCTCCCCAGACCCCCCCCCCCCCGGTGTACTGTATGCATCTATCCCCCCTGATCACCTGTCAATCACCCGTCAATCACCCATCAATCACCAGTCAATCACCCCCTGTCACTGCTACCCATCAATCAGCCCCTAACCTGCCCCCTGCGGGCAATCTGATCACCCACCCACACCAATAGATCGCCCGCAGATCCGACATCAGATCACCTCCCAAATCCATTGTTTACATCTATTCTCTCCTCTAAACACCCACTAATTACCCATCAATCACCTATCAATCACCCCCTATCACCACCTGTCACTGTTACCCATCAGATTAGACCCTAATCTACCCCTTGCGGGCACCCAATCACCCGCCCACACGCTCAGATTGCCCTCAGACCCCCCCTTTATCAATTCGCCAGTGCAATATTTACATCTGTTATTCCCTGTAATAACCCACTGATCACCTGTCAATCACCTATCAATCACCCCCTGTCACTGCCACCCATCAATCACCCCCTGTCACTGCCACCTATCAATCAGCCCCTAACCTGCCCCTTGCGGGCAATCTGATCACCCACCCACACCAATAGATCGCCCGCAGATCCGACATCAGATCACCTCCCAAGTGCAGTGTTTACATCTCTTCTCTCCTCTAAACACCCACTAATTACCCATCAATCACCCCCTATCACCACCTGTCACGGTTACCCATCAGATTAGACCCTAATCTGCCCCTTGCGGGCACCCAATCACCCGCCCACACCTCAGAACGTCCTCAGACCCCAGCCCTGATCACCTCGCTAGTGCATTGCTTGCATCTATTTCCCCCCTCTAATCACACCTTGAGACACCTATCAATCACCTCCTGTCACCCCCTAGCACACCTACCCATCAGATCAGGCCCTAATTTGCCCCGTGTGGGCTCCTGATCACTCGGCCAAACCCTCAGGTCCCCCTCAGACCCCCTTCCGTTCACCTCCCCAGTGCATTGATTGCATCTATTTTCCCCTCTAACCGCCCCCTGAGACACCCATCAATCACCTCCTGTCACCCCCCTAGCACTCCTATCCATCAGATCAGGCCCAAAACATCCTGTCATCTAAGAGGCCACCCTGCTTATGACCGGTTCCACAAAATTTGCCCCCTCATAGACCACCTGTCCTCAAAATTTGCAGATGCTTATACCCCTGATCAGTCATTTTGAGAAATTTGGTTTCCAGACTACTCACAGTTTTGGGCCCGTAAAATGCCAGGGCAGTATAGGAACCCCACAAGTGACCCCATTTTAGAAAGAAGACACCCCAAGGTATTCTGTTAGGTGTATGATGAGTTCATAGAAGATTTTATTTTTTGTCAAAAGTTAGCGGAAATTAGATTTTTATTGTTTTTTTCACAAAGTGTCATTTTTCACTAACTTGTGACAAAAAATAAAATCTTCTATGAAGTCACCATACCCCTAACGGAATACCTTGGGGTGTCTTCTTTCTAAAATGGGGTCACTTGTGGGGTTCCTATACTGCCCTGGCATTTTAGGGGCCCTAAACCGTGAGGAGTAGTCTAGAAAACAAATGCCTCAAAATGACCTGTGAATAGGACGTTGGGCCCCTTAGCGCACCTAGGCTGCAAAAAAGTGTCACACATGTGGTATCGCCATACTCAGGAGAAGTAGTATAATGTGTTTTGTGGTGTATTTTTACACATACCCATGCTGGGTGGGAGAAATCTCTCTGTAAATGGACAATTGTGTGTAAAAAAAAATCAAAAATGTGTCATTTACAGAGATATTTCTCCCACCCAGCATGGTTATATGTAAAAATACACCACAAAACACATTATACTACTTCTTCTGAGTACGGCGATACCACATGTGTGACACTTTTTTGCAGCCTAACTGTGCTAAGGGGCCCAAAGTCCAATAAGTACCTTTAGGATTTCACAGGTCATTTTGAGACATTTGGGTTCAAGACTACTCCTCACGGTTTAGGGCCCCTAAAATGCCAGGGCAGTATAGGAACCCCACAAGTGACCCCATTTTAGAAAGAAGACACCCCAAGGTATTCTGTTAGGTGTATGATGAGTTCATAGAAGATTTTATTTTTTGTCACAAGTTAGCGGAAATTGATATGTATTGGTTTTTTTTTCACAAAGTGTCATTTTCCGCTAACTTGTGACAAAAAAAAAAATCTTCTATGAACTCACCATACTCCTAACAGAATACCTTGGGGTGTCTTCTTTCTAAAATGGGGTCACTTGTGGGGTTCCTATACTGCCCTGGCATTTTAGGGGCCCTAAACCGTGAGCAGTAGTCTAGAATCCAAATGCCTCAAAATGACCTGTGAATAGGACGTTAGGCCCCTTAGCGCACCTAGGTTGCAAAAAAGTGTCACACACGTACTCAGAAGAAGTAGTATATTGTGTTTTGGGGTGTATTTTTACACATACCCATGCTGGGTGGGAGAAATATCTCTGATTTTTTTTTTTACACACAATTGTCCTTTTACAGAGATATTTCTCCCACCCAGCAATGGGTATGTGTAAAAATACACCCCAAAACACAATATACTACTTCTTCTGAGTACGTGTGTGACACTTTTTTGCAACCTAGGTGCGCTAAGGGGCCTAACGTCCTATTCACAGGTCATTTTGAGGCATTTGGATTCTAGACTACTGCTCACGGTTTAGGGCCCCTAAAATGCCAGGGCAGTATAGGAACCCCACAAGTGACCCCATTTTAGAAAGAAGACACCCCAAGGTATTCTGTTAGGAGTATGGTGAGTTCATAGAAGATTTTTTTTTTTGTCACAAGTTAGCGGAAAATGACACTTTGTGAAAAAAAAACCAATACATATCAATTTCCGCTAACTTGTGACAAAAAATAAAATCTTCTATGAACTCATCATACACCTAACAGAATACCTTGGGGTGTCTTCTTTCTAAAATGGGGTCATTTGTGGGGTTCCTATACTGCCCTGGCATTTTAGGGGCCCTAAACCGTGAGGAGTAGTCTTGAAACCAAATGTCGCAAAATGACCTGTGAAATCCTAAAGGTACTCATTGGACTTTGGGCCTCCTAGCGCACTTAGGGTGCAAAAAAGTGCCACACATGTGGTACCGCCGTACTCAGGAGAAGTAGTATAATGTGTTTTGGGGTGTATTTTTACACATACCCATGCTGGGTGGGAGAAATATCTCTGTAAATGACAATTGTTTGATTTTTTTTTTACACACAATTGTCCTTTTACAAACAATTGTCATTTACAGAGATATTTCTCCCACCCAGCATGGGTATGTGTAAAAATACACCCCAAAACACATTATACTACTTCTCCTGAGTACGGCAATACCACATGTGTGGCACTTTTTCGCAGCCTAACTGCGCTAAGGGGCCAAAAGTCCAATGAGCATCTTTAGGCTTTACAGGGGTGCTTACAATTAGGCACCCCCCAAAATGCCAGGACAGTGAACACACCCCACAAATGACCCCATTTTGGAAAGTAGACACTTCAAGGTATTCAGAGAGGAGCATAGTGAGTCCGTGGCAGATTTCATTTTTTTTTGTCGCAAGTTAGAAGAAATGGAAACTTTTTTTTTTTTCTTTTTTTTGTCAGAAAGTGTCATTTTCCGCTAACTTGTGACAAAAAATAAAATCTTCTATGAACTCACCATGCCTCTCACTGAATACTTTGGGATGTCTTCTTTCCAAAATGGGGTCATTTGGGGGGTATTTGTACTATCCTGGAATTTTAGCCCCTCATGAAACCTGACAGGTGCGCAGAACAGTCAGAGATGCTTGAAAATGGGAAAATTCACTTTTGGCACCATAGTTTGTAAACGCTATAACTTTTACCCAATCCAATAAATATACACTGAATGTTTTTTTTTTTTTATCAAAGACCTGTAGCAGAATAACTTTCGCGCTCAAATGTATAGGAAATTTTACTTTATTTGAAAAATGTCAGCACAGCAAATTAAAAAAGTCATTTTTTTGCCAAAATTCATGTATTTTTTGATGAATATAATAAAAACTAAAACTCGCAGCAGCAATCAAATAGCAGCAAAAGAAAGCTGTATTAGTGACAAGAAAAGGAGGTAAAATTCATTTAGGTGGTAGGTTGTATGACCGAGCAATAAACCGTGAAAGCTGCAGTGGTCTGAATGGAGAAAAAGGCTCTGGTCCTTAAGGGGCGAAAAGACTGTGGTCCTGAAGTGGTTAAAGCTGCTCTGGTTCATAAGGGGGAAACAAAGTCCGGACGCGAAGTGGTGAAGATATTAAAGAATTTAGAGAACCATATTCATTGGAAATGTGTCCAACTAAAGCTAAGAGCCAGGTGTAATTTTTTTTTTTGTGTTCCATCCTTCTTGGTAAGAGGAAACTAGAGCGAGACAAATTTCCTGATGTCAAAAATCCCTTTCAGATTATAATGGTGAAGTTTTGGGTTTCACAAAAAAGCATTTGTGTTACAGGTAAACAAATAAAAAATAAATGAAATTTAAGCCCAAGAGTATGATTTATTTTGAGAACTGGATCTCGCTCTACATGCACCAGATATGTGAAAGCCATCCAGCTCACAAATTAATACAGTATCAGAAATCAATTGCGTTTATCCAAAATAAACACACCACAGTCAGATCCTCTGTCTTTGCGATTGAGCTGTCACTTACTATAAGAACATTTCACGTTGTGGCAGTTTTGGCAATCACAACTGAAACATGCAAGAAAGTATGTTGGCTTTGTTACCATTTACATTTTCTATGGGAGGTAAAATGTTCTCGAATATCTGACATTAATAAGACTCTTCTATCGAGCTGTGATGGGCATGTGAGCAGCACTCTGCAATGCTGCCACATGGGTCACAGCCTATTTCATCTCCTCTTTCTTTGCTTGAGATAATTCAATATTTTTGAGTTATTTTCCACATAAGTGATTTGTATTTTGTCATCCACAGACAAAACTCTTAATTATTTTGACCTCTCTACTGTATAGAAAACATATTTGCCTTTTTTGTGGTTTGTATAAATTGTCCTAATTTTATATCCTGGTTGATACCAAGGGCATTGCTATGTGCTAACCGTATTTGTTTGCCTTCTATCCTTTTTCTAGAGTGGATTCTCCATCTCTTGGTGAATCCACACAAAGGGTTAAATGTCATTCGCTCCCTAGGGAATTCTCAATTGAAAGGTGCAATCCGGCATGAGCCTAGTAACAGGAACTAAAGTGTGACATTTCTCAAAAAGGGACACAAGCTTCACTGCATTCAAAATTTTAATAAGAGGTTCATCCATTTTCATATCATTTCATTGCTGTTGGCTGCTTTTTTTTTTTTTTTTGTCTGTAGTAGATGTACATTTAATAGCAGCGGCATAACTATAAAGGACTGGGCCCCACAGAATTTTTTTTATGGGCCCCTCTCCTCCCAGGCCTCCCACCACCACACTCCGTATGGCATATGATATACTGATGAGAAACTGTCTCCCGGATGTCCCCCCTCTTCTATGCTAAATGAGTCTGGCTCCCCTCCCCTGCACCCATTGTCCTCTGGCGCAAGTCCTGCACTCCTCTAGTGCCTTACTTCTATTGCCACCGGAAGCACCTGTACACCATGACCACATCTCATGAATGTGGGGCAGGGTCACAGGCTTCAGGCACCCCTAGTGATGCAGAGAACACACTAGAGAAAGTGAGGTAGATGAGCTGCTGCCACACACCACAGGCCTGGACACACATACACACATGGGAAGGGGGGGGGGGGGGCAGAGGCAGCTGCACAACAATTTCCAATACATTTCATGTTGAAATCTATTTAGATGCAAATAATTGAGTTCATAAAAGGATTATGCAAGAGTATACAGCTTGAAAACTAACTTATCAGATCTCAAAGTACAATTTGATTGGTCAATTTTCAAGGCGCATACATTTGCAAAATGTGCATAATCCTGCATCAACTCACTTATTTGCTTCTCATTGACCCTTCATAGTGAATGTGAATCTAGATACTGGGAAAGCAATAGCTGTAATATGGCTGGAATTTGCAAAGGCTTTTGAGACTTGAGTGAACACTGGTCCAAAGCTGAGAATACAAGGACTAGAGGAAAAATGGGGCTAGAGAACTGGTTGGGATGGAAGGGAAAAAGTTGAAGTAAATGGATGATACTCAAAATGGACAACTTTTAGCAATGGAGTTCCACAAGTAAAAGTGCAAAATCCAGTTCTCTTTTTATTTTATTTTTTATGTACTTAATGACCACGTAAATGGAATAGAAAGTAATATTTATTGATAAAGATTTATGTAGAATTACCAACTCTTGACAGGATAGGAACATACTACAGAAAGACCTTGACAGGATACAGTATGGAATACAGTTTTGGGTACCATATTGCAGGAAAGACATTGACGTTTCAGCACAGGTACAAAATTGCTAAATGGAAGGGTCTTGATTACCAACACAGGATAGTTAAACCGTGGGAAACACAATGGCGTAGTGGATAGCACTGTCCTCCTGGGTCCCTGGTTCGCATCCCGGTAAGGACACTAACTGCATGGAGTTTGTATGTTCTCCCATGCCTGTGTGGGTTTCCTTCGGGCACTCCAGTTTCCTCCTACATTCAAAAAACTTGCACAAAAGCTTACTGGCTGCCCTCTAAATTGGCTCTAGATTTATGATGGGCATATGACTATGGTAGGGATTAGATTGAGCGCTTTTCTGTGGGACAGTGACCAGACTATATATACTCTGTAAAGCGATGCGAAAGATGCTATATAAATGCATAATAGACTGGGCATGTTTAACTTGGTAAGGAAATGACTGAGACAATCTAACATTCATTATTATATTGGAGGGCAAAATAAAAAAAAAGCTTACTGAATTAGCTTTTCATCCCAAGGTCTGTACAAAGGACATGAACTGTATATAGAGGACAGGAGATTTTACTGTCTAGAAATAGATTCTTCACAGTAAATCCTAGTATATACATCCAATTTGTATTGGGCAAGTTTACCGATTCCATGTAGTATGACAGATTGCCTACACAATCTGTTCATAGTTTTCAGAATTTGCTGTACCTGATACTACATGGAGGTGGTAAAATTGGTCAGTGATTGTCCAACAAAAAGAGTTCTGCGTGTTTCCTTCAGGCACTCCCATATCATCCTACATGCTAAAAAGGCATGGATAATCCATAAATATGATTGGAGGGGAATAGTAACCTCCATTATTAACATAGTGGTGTGGTAAGATGTGCTAGCACAACTGCATCCTTGAGGTTTCCCATATTCAGCGCCACAGTATATGTTGGCGCTTTATAAATAATAATTCCGCCTGTGCAGAACAGGCATGCATTCTTAAAGGGAACATGAGGTGAGCAGTATATGGAGGCTGCCATATTTATTTCCTTTTTAAACCATACCAATTAACTGACAATCATCCTGATCTTGTGTGTCTCATACTTTTAGACATCGATTTGGAACAAGCATGCAGCAGATAAATTACTGACTCAACTTTACTGGATTAGTCATATGCTTTTTGCAGGGTTTTGACTCGGACACTAAAAATCAACAGGGCTGCCAGGCAACTGGCGTTATTTACAAGAAAATTATTATGGAAACCTCCATTTCTTTCTCACCTCGGGTTACCTTTGAAGCAGAGTTCCCCATCCCTATCCTCAAGGCCCACCAACAGAACATGTTTTTCAGGAAACCATAAACATGCACAGGTGGGGTAATTAGTGTCTCAGCCGAGCTGATCAACTACCTCTGTGGGTTTCCACAAAACCTGCACTGTTAGTGGGCCTTGAGGACAGAGTTGGGGAACACGTTTTTAAAGGACAACTGACCTGAGGAATATGGAGGCTGCCATAGTTATTTCCTTTTAAACAATACCAGTTGTCTGGCATCCTCCTGATCTTTCATGCATAAATATTAAAATCAAACCCCTGAAACAAGCATGTGGAAAATGCAGTCAAACTTAAGTAAAACATCTGATCTGCATGCTTGTTCCCGATCCACAGCTAAAAGTAATAGGCAGCAGTTCAGCACGACAGCCAGGCAATGTGCACTATTTAAAAGAAAATAAATATGGCAGCCTCCATATCGTTGTTGGGTCAGTTGTCCTTTAACTACTTGAAGACCGCCTCACGCCAATGGGCGTGATCGTGGCGGCAGCCCCAGGACCGCCTAACGCCAATTGGCGTCAAGTCCTGGGGCTGTAGTTTCCCAGGGAACGCACGCATGTGCGATCGTTCCCTGCCCGTTCACGGAGCGGAGTTCCGTGAATAGCCTGCTAGCCGCCGATGGCGGCTAGCAGGCTGCTTGTAAACGTAAGGGGAAGAAATCCCGTTTGTTTACATGCAAACAGTGCTACCGGGGAGCTGTTCAAGATCGGCGATCCACGGACTCTGATTGGCCGGGGAGCACCGGCCTCTCATAGGCTGATGCCTAGGAGAGGCGGAACAGGACTGATCACCGTCCTGTTCCATTGCAGGCATCGGAGGGGAGGAAGGGGGGAAGAGGAGAGAAACAGCCATGATGAGGCTTGAAAAAAAGTGGCGGCAGCGATCGGACCCCTCAGGCGGCATGTCCCCGTAGGGACAAAAAAGGAGAGGCCGATCGCTGAGCACCTAAGCTGGGCTGTGCGTGAGGCTGAAAAGCCTGCACAGCCCAGCGCTGCAACAAAGAGCCTGGTCTTTAGGGGGGTTACCACTGCGGATGTCAAGTGGTTTACCTCCTTGGCGGTAACCCCGAACGTAGTTCGGGGTAAGCCGCCGGAGGGTGCCGCTCAGGCCCTGCTGGGCCGATTTGTTTAATTTTTTTTTTGCTGGACGCAGCTAGCACTTTGCTAGCTGCGCCAGCACACTGATCGCCGCCGCCCCGCGCACGATCGCCGCTATCCGTCGCGCCGCACGGCCCCCCCCAGACCCCGTGCGCTGCCTGGCCAATCAGTGCCAGGCAGCGCCGAGGGGTGGCCCGGGACTCCCAATGACGTCAGTGACGTCATCCCGCCCCGTCGCCATGGCGACGGGGGAAGCCCTCCAGGAAATCCCGTTCTTTGAACGGGATTTCCTGATCGGAGATCGCCGAAGGCGATCGAAGAGGGCGGGGGGATGATACATGATATAGGGGAAAAAATTTTTTTAAAAAAACTGATGCGCTCCCTCCTGGCAGATTTTTTTATACCGCCAGGAGGGTTAAAGGGCAACTGTAGTGAGAGGTATATGGAGGCTGCCATATTTATATCTTTCTAAGCAATGCCAGTTGCCCGGCAGCCCTGAAAGGGTATTTGGATGCAGGTGTCTGAATAACACCTGAAACAAGCATGCAGCTAATCTTGTCAGATCTGACAATGTCAAACGCCTGATCTGCTACAAGCTTGTTCAGGGTCTATGGCTAAAAATATTAGAGGCAGAGGATCAACAGGATAGCCAGGCAACTAGTATTGCTTAAAAGGAAGCAAATATGGCAGCCTCCATATACCTCTCACTACAGTTGTACTTTAACCATTTACCGCCATCCTAACGTATTAAAACGTCATGCTTACCGCTATTAACAGCAACATGACGTTTTAATACGTCGCGCATTCCCGCCGCCATTACCGTCGGGATCCCGTGCTGGGTGATTGGGGAAGAGGACCGAACAGTCCTCTACCCAATCGCAGTGCCTGGAGTGAATGGACGTGACCGCGAACAGCGGCTACGTCCATTCACATAAACAGGAAATGTAACAGTTTGATAAAGTGTAAAAAAAAAAAAAAAAAAAGTGAACACGTCCTATGAGTGTTCACTAGCGCCATCTTGTGGCCAAAAAGTATATTACACCTACAAAATACATAAATTTTCAAGTATATACACATCATTAATAAAATTACACTTCCAACCCTCCCCCCCAAAAAAAACACTTGTAAAAAAAAAAAAAATTCAGCTTAAAAAAAATAAATAAATAGTTGCCTTAGGGACTCAGCTTTTTTTATTCTATATTTTATGGGGGAAAATTAATTTTAATTTATTACATAGGGGCTTGTAATTATGGCCAGAACAAACAGAAAAATAACCACTTATATTTCAAAATAATATACTGTCGCCATACATTGTGGTAGGGACATAATCTAAACGGTTTAATTATCGGGACCACTGGGCAAATAAAACGTGTTTGTTTTATCCACAGGAGAATGTTTAATTTTAAAACTATAAAGGCTGAACACTGAGAAATGATTTTTTTTCTTTTTTTTCTGTTTTTCTCATTAAAATGCATTTAGAATAAAAAAATTCTTAGCAAAATGTACTATCCACAGAAAGCCTAATTGGTGGCGAAAAAAACGAGGTATAGATCATTTTCTTATGATAAGTAGTAATAAAGTTATTAGGGAATAAAAGGGAGGAGCGCTGACAACTGAAAATTGCTCTGGTCCGTTAGGATAAAAACCCTTGGGGGTGAACTGGTTAACTCAGCTGACCAATACCACAAATAAGTTGTACAGTTGTACTTTAACTCAGCTGACCAATACCACAAAGAAGGAACCTATTACTGTCTTCTATCTAAGTTTATTGTTCTAGCAAATACTAAAGGCTAAGCTATTTAAAATTGATCAAATTTTATGCTGCTTCCATATTTGGGGCATATCGTAATCGCCATGGGTCACAGAAAATAAATACTTGCAGCTTGTGCATAGATTTACTGCTAATGTTTGCCTCTGCAGGTTGAAGAATATTTATCCAAAAGTGACCTAAATTACGGTACTATTCAGGTATAGTAGAACTTGCCACAATGTAATATAGACAATGGGCCAAGTTGTTTTTGATCACTTTCAGTATTTATTTGTGTTGTTAAACATGACCCCTTATACCTCTTAAATACATTTTGATCTCCTGTATCTATCAGATGTGTTACAAAGTTCAAATAGGGCTTGATAAATAAGTAAAACTGCATAAATTGGCATTAACCTGATTACAAAATGAAACACTGTGTTTAAATGGGTGAGAACTTTCCCTGTTTACAGATGACTGAATGCATTCCCAAGTACTTTAGTGAAGCTAATTAGAAGTTGATTAGGAAACAGTTTGGCTAGCTAATTATCCTTGCACTGGATTCTGTAGAGCAAAGGGCCACCATCTACCATTTGCCTAAGGTCATTATGCTCTCAGCAGAGCTGTCGACATTTAATGGATGATCCGGGTCTACTCCTTGGCTTCCTGTCTCATTGTGGTATTTTAAATATGACACAGCAGCTCTCCAGTACTTGTCCTCTGACCTTTTGATGTGTTAGCACCCCCAAGGTTATAGGACCCAATGAGAAGACCAAGTAATGATCTGTCAGGAAATCACAGTGCTACCATAACAGTACTCAAAGGAATTACCCCCCCCCCCCCCCCCTCCTATAGTATGTGTGTATGTATTCAAATAACAAACCTAGCATTTTTTTCTGCTTTATGCAAGTACATCTCTTGACAGAGCAGCAGTAGTCGAACATAATGGGATTCCACTTACCTTGGTAATTCTATTACACAATGGATATGTACTGATTCAATCACTTGCCATCTTCAATACTAGAGGTAATCCATAAGATGCTAATATTCTAGCTCACATGCAAATTTCATGCAGCTATAATTGTAATACTTGTAATGCTGGGACTGCATAAGCCCATCGTTGCTTGACAGGTTCCATGCCTTTTTGCAATTTAACAGCAATGGATCCTTTATGTTCAGAAAATGCATATAGCTGTGCATTGTGTGCAGCAAAAAAGTCACAATTTCTGAGCTATAAATCAAACACAATTCTAACCCGATGAGATTAGACTAAGACATAACATGTATTCATATATAAAATATAAAACTAAAGCTGCATATAAATTGATTAACATTACGAGGGCAGGAACTAGTAAGTAAACAGATCTCCTGGGTTCAATATTTTACACCACTTAGACCTTTATCTCTGTACCCTCGACTAGAAGAGATGCCACATTAACATAGAACTTCCCACCATCCCAACATGTTTCACCCCCCTAAATTGGAGGCTTCATCAGGGGAAAAAAGTGCCGAGTGCTAAGGGTGCAAAGTGCAACGCAGCATTCAAAAATAAATTTCTATGTATAGAGAATAGAGCGATGTGCTCTCATGCTCTGACAGCCCTGCTAATAGAGCATAAGAGCACATTGCTCTATTTGATTATCTTTAGGGCTGTAATTAACATGTGGGAGTAGTTAGCCTTATTAACTCCTGAGCATCTAAGGTGGGGCAGAGCCCCTTGACATGGACAAGGATGGCTTGGAATTCAGCCACTGTGTTGCAGGGGACCATTCATGTTAAAGGACCATGTGGACTAAAAAAAGTTTGGCAGTGCTGCTCCACACATTAGTGCAAAAAAGCACCATCTTGAATTGAGGAATGTTTCTTATGAGGGGTACAGCATGTGAAAACGTTTACGTTTCCTCACTTGTGACATTAAATTATGTTTCCCTAAATCAAAATCACTAACTGCGAAAAGCATACCAAGGATGTATGAAAGAAAAATATTGAAAATTTTGCCTGGCAATTTTCAATGACTATTTGCTTAGTTAATATAATAATGGCTGATTTGAATGCTAGCAGTAAACTCTTGTTTTGGTAGCAGTAGTTTTGGGTGCCAAATGAGTGTCCAAGAAATGAATGTTTAATGACATGATAGTCGTACTTGAGTATTTGTTTGGCAGAATCTGTTGATTTCTATCCCCTCCAAATCATAGGAATAGCACAATGGCATGTAATCAAAAGCCATTTAATCCTCTCACGGGTAGCCTAGCACGTCACACACCTGATATGAGTGTCCATCTCTTCGCCTGATCATGCGTTTAACATCTTAAATACAATTTTTAGCATTTTTTTTCACAAGTTTTGTCAAGTTGCATTTTTGGGATTTAAAAGGTTTACTCCTCACATAACAGAATTTTTTTTTGACAAATCAAAATAATTCACCCTTTTACCATGCAATAACTACACATAAGCAGTTTTTAATCAATTGCCTAGCAGCAGACTGACTGCAAATGATCTTGAGATCAGGATCAAGCCTGGACAGGTGCAATCATATTTAAACCACACAGGCTGCTACACTGATCCGTTCCACACAGTGGTGTAGCTGAGGAGACTGGCCTCACTGTGAGTTGCAGCTGGGACCCCCAAGCACTTTATTGGTATGAAGCCTCAAAACCTTCCAAGGACAAAATGTAAATATGCAGTGTTGCAAGAAAAGTAATCTTGATAGGAAAAAAATAAATCTTATTACGTTCCCATGTCCTATTAAAGGATACCAGAGCTAAAAAGGTTTGGAGAAATGGGGGGAGCAGGCATGTATAGGGAGCTGTCCTGATTGCCACCACTTCCCCGTTCTCCTCTGCCCCCCCTCCTTTCTTACCTAAAGCCCCCTCAGCAGCTTCTTCTGGATCACCGAAGTGAGGCATCAGTATGCAGGCGCTAGCGCTTCCCTCAGTGTGCGACCGCAGCCGGGAGCGCTCTGCGCATGATGTAATCGTGACTGCATGCACAGAGCGCCCCAGCCACGTGCTGAGCGACTCATTGTCATTGCGTAAATGATCATTTATGTGATTGCTTAATGTGAAAGATGTTTGCAGATGAGGCCAGATGGATTGGGGAACGATTGTTTATTGGTACAGATCCCTGATCCATCTGGCTGTAGCTGTACACCTGAGCAATCACCTTCTGTGATAAGAGGGCAGTATATTTAGTGCGAAAGATACTGAAACTGTCTGATCTGTGTAATACTTAAAGGCATAAAACAGCTTAAGGATGTGCAAGTGATTGCACTATTGTGCATATGTTTAGAATAGTTTATACAGGGATTTTTTCCATAATCTGTATTGTATCCATTACTTGGAAATGGGTTTAACACAAAATCCTGGGTTTTGGCAAAGAAAAAGGCATATCACTTCACAAGGAAAGTTTCACATTCTTAAAAATGATTGCTAAGCATTTTCTTATGCAGCTTTTTGTCAATTAGTCTCTTGTTTTAGTGTAATTCATAGCATTTCAATGCACTTTTTATGGAAGGTAAGTACTGGCGTATAGGACTACTTTTTAACCCTTGAATATCTTCTGAAAAGTCGGGGGTCATCTTATACGCTGGGTGTCATTGATGCAGGGTGATACGCCCTATCCTGTTACTGCCCCTCAGATCTCGCTGCTGAGGACTGTAGTAAACCAGTGCAGGCGCACATGTGCGAGATCTGAGAGGCAGAGGAGGAGGTATATAGGATACCAGGGTCAGCCAGAAGGGTGAAAGAGGAGTGTTTTATAGGTACAGCGCAATCTAGTCTTCCATATCGCTCTGATAAACAAGTAGACAAGGAGAGCTGACCAATCGACTTAGGGAGAGGGAGAGTTGACAAATCCAACCAATCACCTATATACTGTTATATACTGGGTACCACATATAGTACAGCACCAGTATATGATCTTTTTCTTTTTTTTTTTTTTCTTTTTTTTACGGCGAGTATATCCCAAACTCTATATTTTAACTGGAAAAGTTGGGGGGTTGTCTTATACGCCCAGTCGCCTTATACGCAGGAATATATGGTACATAAGTGTGAATATACTAAATGTCCAGTAAATAAACGCACACTTTACATATATTACGTAATGATATCAATGGCAGCAATGAAATGAGGGGTGAAGCACGTGCAAAGTCTTGTATACATGAATGCATGGAGGTGATTCTAGAGGAGGACAAAAGGTCATGTGCAGATCTGAGATTGCAGTTGGGTTGGTATGTGGTACATTAATGTTGGTATGTGGAAACTAGTGAGATGTACAGGGGATAGAGAGATTGTGTAGAGTTTTGTAAGTTGTTTGTTTATTTTTATTTATTTACTGCATTTATAAAGTGCCAACATATTACTTTGTGCTGAAGTTTGAATTAGATCCTTTGGTTAATTGGTAGAGAGGAGCAGCAGAGGAAAAGCAAGAAGAAAGAGTAGAGTAGCTGAGTTCAGTGCAGTTTTTTTTTCCCCCACATGATTGATGCTTTTAAAACATGAGTAAGGATTTTTTTTGGGGGGGGGGGGGACTTTCAATAGAGGTAATTATCAATACATTTGGCTGCATCCCAATGATCAGATAATCAGATCTTAAAACTCTTCTTTCTAGTTAAAAGAATGTCACTTAGGAGAAGAGACAGAAAAGGTGAATGTGAGGACAATAAAGCGTAGCTAGAACTTCAGGTTACATTGATCACCTAGGTTGCTTTCACAAATAAGTTTGACACAAGGATTTGACATGCCTGGGCTATATTCAGTCTGCTAGACTAGAGCCATCAGGAATAAGCATAAAGTGAGACTGCACTCAGACCTTCATAGGTCTCTTACCGGAAAAGGGTCATTTTAAAGCCAATTGAGACAGAAGGCAAGCAGGTTTTTATTTAATAAACACAGCTATAACATTTTACTCATTGTACATTTCAAAAAGAGGAACATATATGCAGTATTTTTTGGGAAATTGTAAAAACATTAGAACGTGTGGTGCAGAAGTTGTGCAGGTAAGCGTCCGAGTCTCCGGTAGCAAAGCATTAAAACATGCTGCCTTTGCACAAAAAACATTTTTGCCTGATCAAAGTATTACCTGGCTTGATTGCTTTGGAAAGCAGTCCTATGTGAATGTGCGATGGTATTAAAAAAAGCAGCAGTCTTTGAGCTTTCCAACACCAACCCCCCCCCCCCCCCCTTCAGTCACCACCCACAGGAGGTAATCAGGGAGGATCGGCCAGTCTTTCGCTGTAAACACAGAGCTGATCACCTGAACCTGCCCACCTTTTCCCCCTGCTGCTAACAGATTACAAGTAACTTTATGGCCAGCACTGTATCACTACATCTCATCTATTCCTGTCTGTTTTCTCCCTGTTAGGCATGTAGAGCATCTGCGACTCCAACACCCTTCCCAGTGTATTCCAATAAAACAACTAACCGAAAGAGCAGTGAGAAATGGATTTATTGCATGTAGGGCAATGTGGCAAGGTACATATGGTTTTCATAAATACATTGGGAAGAGTAAAGGCTTTATTACTGACCATGTGGAGGACTTGCTACAAAGAGTTCAGTAGTGAAGCAGGTTGTTTTGGCGCTAGTCGTTGCTTGGGGCCTCCATAGACCAGAAAGCAAATTTGCAACTATGAGAAGCCTGGTTCTTAGTTTGGTCGTTGGTGCTCAGCTATGCAATAGGTTGCACCATAGGTTATGGGTTTGGCTATGCTATAGGCTACACCTTACATATAACGGTTGAGTTCGGCTGCACTGGGGGTTATGTATAGCTGTTAGCTACATGGTAGGTGATGGCGCTTGTATCTGTTTAACTACAGTGTAGCTGAACTTAAATAGCGACAGAGAAAGAAGTTTAGTGTGAGGATTAGGAACAAAGTTCGGCTTTAATGTAGCCAAACCCAGAGGGATAGTGTTAGGCAAAAAGATAGCGGTGGGGGCAGTTAGTGTTCGATATAGAGGTAGGTTAGTGTTGGGCGCGGAGAGGGGGCCCCAAGTTAGAAATGGAAAACGTGGGCATATTAACAATTTTTAAATCTTGGTGGTATCTCGTGCCAAAAGTTTACCTGCAGCAATACTAAACGTACCTTTGGAGGAAGTGGACAAGGTTAGGTAATCTGCATTGTGCTGGGGAAGGAATTACTTAAGGCAGCCTGTCAAAAGTTAGTTTTAAAAAGTATTGCAAAAGTACAAATGTGCACTGTACAAAACCTTGTGCACTAGGAATTAATGTAAATGATGTGCAATTAAAAATCAAAGTCTAAAATACTGTATACTGTCTGTGTGAGAAGATAGTTTGAAAGTGGAAAACAAGAGAGTTGATCCTTTGAGCTTTGGTGGCAAGTTGGCAATGGATTGCTCTGTTTATTTACCCTTTTAATTTGGAATGATTAAGTCGAGAAAAAAACAGGAATTAGAGAAGGTATAGCAGACTGGAGTGGATTGGAGTGTCTGAACTTGTGAACCCTGGCCTGGAGTTTAGGATTACTGTGAAATAAATTTAATTAAGAGTATTTAGATCTATTTATTTGCTTCTACAATTGCCTAGAAGTATAACAAACTATTAAGTTGTTTGGTTAAATTAATCTCTGGTTAAGCATAGCCATGATACGTAACATGTATCAAAGAATGTCGGTAAAGCAATACCCAAGTGGTTAGTGATTTTGCAGTTCCAATAAATTGGTAAGTGTCATATGCCAGATGCAAGATCCCCTGTGTGTGTGATGGAGAGTATTTTAGTATACATACTTTTCATTTTTTAAATATGAAGTAAACTCTTAAATCACAGAACAAAGTGAGCTCCTGTGTGTTCTTGGCTAGGAAGAATATGTCCACTCCCTTAATTACTGACTGTACTTGACCAGCCTTTTGCCTGTGTGAAATATTGTTCTGTGACACTCTCAAAGACCTAACTACTGAGCAGTAAAACAGTGTCTGAATTTTTTTTTCCTTCCTCTGCATTTTCCAGAGAATTCCTGTTACACTAATCTCCACAGTCTACACTAAATGGAGTATTTTGAGCACACTGTTAGGCCTAGTGCACACCAGAGCGGTTCGGCTGCGGTTTGCGATCCACTTGCGGGTGCGGATCCGCTTGGGTAATGTATTTCAATGGGCTGGTGCACACCAGAGCGGGAGGCGTTTTGCAGAAACGCATACTCCCGGGCTGCTGCAGATTTTGGATTGCGGAGGCGTTTCTGCCTCAATGTTAAGTATAGGAAAAACGCAAACCGCTCTGAAAAACGGCACTTCAGAGCGGTTTGCCAGGCGGTTTTTGTTACAGTAGCTGTTCAGTAACAGCTTTACTGTAACAATACATGAAATCTACTACACCAAAAACGCTTCACAAAACTGCAAAATGCTATCTGAAACGCTACAGAAAAATAAGAAAAAGCGTTTCAAAATCTGCTGGCATTTTGCGGATCTGCTAGTGGTTTTTGGTGTGCACCAGGCCTTAGTTCAGAAATATTACCAATGCACGGTATATTGCCTCAGGCCACGTTTATTAAGTATCTTACTGGGGTAGCCGCCTGTGGGCACCTGAAAAAGGGCAATTGCAGCCTGTATCATCATCTCAGCCTAATCTGGATATTTTCCTGCTAATCTAGCAAGCAATTGAGAAAGTCCTGAATGGTTTAATTCTTGTCAGTCTGTCTTTAAAGGGAATATGAGGTGAGACTGAGATGGAGGCTGCCATATTTACTTAATAAACAACGCAAATTACCCGGCTTTCCTGCTGATAATCTGCCTCTCGTACTTTTATCCATAGACCCGCTACAAGCATTGAAATGTTGTGCTCTGACTAAAGTCTGACTAGATCAGCCATATGTTTAGTTTTTTTTTTTTTTAAGGTGTGTTTCAGACACTACGCACACCAGGAAGATCAACAGGACTGTCAGACAACTTATTTTTTAAAACTGAATAAATATGGCCGCCTAGATATGCCTCTCACCTCAGGTTCACATTAAAGAAGATCTGTAACATCAAAAGATCCCCTAGGGGGTACTCACCTCGGGTGGGGGAAGCCTCCGGATCCTAATGAGGCTTCCTACGCCGTCCTCCGTCCCTCAGGGGTCTCGCTGCAGCCCTCCGAGAATGACGTCAATATTTACCTTCCTGGCTCCTGCGCAGGCGCTCTGAAGGCTGTCGGCTCCGAACTACATGGAAATACTCTATCGCCGTCGGGTCTGCTCTACTGCGCAGGCGCAAGTTTCCGGCGCCTGCGCAGTAGAACGGACCCGATTGAGATCGGGTATTTCCGTGTAGTTCGGAGCCGAGAGCAGCCACAGCGCCCCAGCTGGAGCCTGCAAAGGTAAATATTGAACTGACAGTCGGCTCTGTCGCCGGCTGTTCGGAGGGCTACAGCGAGACCCCCGTGGGACAGAGGACGGCGTGGGAAGCCTCATTAGGATCCGGAGGCTTCCCCCACCCGAGGTGAGTACCCCCCAGGGGATCTTTTTGACGTTAGAGTCTCTTTAAGCCAAAACCATCGAGCATATCTACCATTTTCGTGTATAGGCTGTCAGCAGTTCTGATGGTATCATAGGAATGTTAGGGCAGTATACAAGGTCAGTCCTATAGCAGATTCATTGAAGTTACCTCTCGTGCTGGTATATATAGCGTTTGGTGATGGATTGGATGTTTGTGCTTTACTTCAGAGGATTTATCAGTGGGCAGGTTGAGCATCGGTGATAAGGCAGGTAAGATGGTGAAAGGCAAGTATCTGAAGGTGAGTGTTAAGGTGGCCATACACTGGCCCGACTCGCCGCCGTTTCGATAGCAGATTCGATCACTGGGATCGAATCTGCTGCCAATCGTTCGCTCTACACGCCGAATTTCGATCCTTTTCGTCCGATCCCGTCGATCGCTCCGTGCGTAAAATTAGCGTCGATCGCCCGCGGGTAGGGAGTGCGTCGCTAGCGGCGTTCGAGTACCCGACGACCGACGCAATAGAGCCGCATACATTACCTGCTCCGCCGGCGCGTCTACGCCCGGTCACCGCTGCTCCGTGTCCGCGCTGGTCTCCGGCATGCTTCAGTTCCTCCTGCCCGACAGGAAGTTTAAACAGTAGACGGCGCTCTACTGTTTAAACTTCCTGCCGGGCAGGAAGAAGTAAAGCATGCCGGAGACCAGAGCGGAGACTGAGCAGCGGTGACCTGGGGACTGGAGTCGCGCCGGCGGAGCAGGTAATGTATGCGGGCGGGGGGGAGCGGCGGCAGCACCACCACCACCACAACAGATTGTGAACGGTTTCAGGCTGAAATCGGTTCACAATCTGTTTGCAGTAAAGGTAGCCATACGATCCCTCTCTGATCAGATTCGATCAGATAGGGATCTGTCAGTTGGTCGAATCTGATGGCAAATCGACCAGTGTATGGCTATCTTTAGGGTTAGGAGTGGATTTGGAAAAAGTTGGTTTTATTGGTTGGTTAGGTAATTGGTTAGGGCTATAGATGATTTGAGGTTATATTTTTTTTACTTCAGTTAAAATTGGGCATTAGGATGTGTAGTGGTTAGAGATAGGTGAAGACACTTTCTGAGACTGCCAAAAGAAAGGCAGCATGGCTCATTTTAATTTTGAGTCTTGGCTGTGTAGACTACTTCAGTCTTTCGATACATATTTTAAACTTCACCATACTTTTATATATGTACATTGTCTGTGGCAAATCAAGACCTTGGCTGTATAAATATACAAGTAGAGACCTATCTCTCCGGTGAGATCAACAGACAGTCATTACCCTGCCCTAGAGACCTTTTACATATGTGCTTGCCATCCCTTACATGCTAGAAACAGCTAAAAATGGAAAAGAAGATTCTCTAGTACTGATCAAGTCTGGCACTGGATTGCCATGCTTTGTTCATTGTTCACTTACCTGGGGCTTCTGTCAGCCCCCTGCAGTCGACCTGTTCCCACACAGCCACTCACCAATTCTCTAGTCCCACGCCACTGCTCACTTTCACTTTGTGCTCTTGTGAGTTGCAAACTTATGCCGACACCACAGTCCTAGAGCATAGAGATGGGTGAGTAGGCTGGATAAATGGGACTGCCCAGCCATCTGTCTATACCCGCTCAGTGGACTGGTCACCGCCAAGGAAGCATAGAGGGCTGAATGAGCAGGTAGTTACATTCAGCTCTATGCTACATGCATGGAGCTGGGCTGGTCACTGCAAAACGTGCATAGAGAGCTGGGTGTGCAGTCCCCAGCTGATGTGTAGAAATAATCATTTCTATTAGGAAATTGTGGACCATTACCCATAGTGTTTGATAAGTTAACATATTAAAGAAAGTTGCAAGTTGCACGTTAAAATATCACCTTTCATATTCCCCTTACATTAGATGCCTTTTAAAAACCTATTTTAACCTACTATCCTTTCAGTGCATGAGATGGTCAAATTGCTATACCTGGCACAAAGTTTTGTATATTACATGATCACTTTGATTTCAGAGAAATTGAATGGCATCATAAAAACTCACCGCTATTACTGGGCAACCCAGTAGGCCAGGGGCTGTATGAAAAGCTGATGGGTCCACCAGCAGCAGGTGTGGTGCTTTATGAAGATAGGGATGCTATGTGCCCCATCTAGCCATTGTTACCTCCCCCTGCTGACTACCATAACCAGTGCAATGGTTCCCCAGTGACATAGATCAAAAAAAGGACAAGTCCTTTCTTTGGTCAACCATGTCACTGAACCCGGCTTTCACTAATTGACTTGTTAATTGTTGGAAACCTTTACATATACATTAAATTTATATACCGATATGCATATACAAGTTCTAGATCTGCTACAACAGCTGTTAAAAGTTCCCATGCTCCGTAATAGTCATACATATTCTGAACCTTCTACCAGCCAACCATTACTATCACAGTTCTGAATAAAAGAAAGAGTAAGCTTCCACCCTCCGTCAGACTCTATTCCTGTAGGTACAATTATGAAGGAAAAACCATGAACTAAAGTGTATGATTTCTCTTGCCCATAATTTGTACCATTGATATTTTGGAAATGCATATAAAAGTGCTTTTAGGATAACCAAAAATGTCAGCTCTGTAACTGTGGCCATAACTGGGGTAACAGTATTAGTAGAATTGTTCAGACACAGCTCAACCATCTGCTGAGAACAGAAAGACCGAGGATGCCAGGGAATCCAAAACACAGATGCCTGATCACAGATCTTGTTGGCTGTGTAATATTTACAGTACTATATGGGCGAGTCATGGGTGAACTTAACATTTTGACAACCTTTTATGAATGATGTAATGTCAGAGAACAGAGAGGTTTTTCTTCCTCTGTTTCTTAACATGACACCAACAATTGTTCAAAGCATTAATATGACGAATATTTACAGGCGTTATTTTTGGCTCCCACCAAGCCTCACTATGTTCTGGCTAACCAAGAGCACAGCATCTTTGGTTGTAAGAATTCCAGTTGAGTTGGAATTCCTTTGAAGCTTTTACATTGAACTAGCAGGAAGTTTGATCATCTGAATTCATACTCTGAATTGTTTTTTTGTTTTTGTTTGTTTGTTTGTTTTTGTAACTTAATGTACAGTGTCTGCATTTTTCACAATGTCTATGCTATGTTAACATAACCTGTGAATATATTTTGTATAATCAGTAAGGTACATTAACAAGGAGTAATACTTGCTTTATAAAGGATTACAAGGCAGTCAGATGAGTTGTCTTAGGGAAGAAAAAGTTCTTTGTTGATCGTAAACGTGAAAATTAGTGCCAAAAGAAGCAGTCTTGATGTGGCTTTCCTCAAGTGGGAATTCTCATACAAGTAATCCTGTTGCACATATAATATATTCCATCACCATCATTTCCAGAAAATCTTTATTCAGTTTCTCGTAAGTAGACGGATCTTTACCCATTGAAATGAACAGTTTTGTGACTATCATGTGGTTACTTGTTACTATTAATCAGTAATCCAGAAGTCCATTATTACTTATGTACCGATGATATCCATGCAGAATTCAAATTTTAGCATATTTGATATATAAAACTTGAATACATATTTGAATGCTTATGTTGACCTTTTACAACATTACATTCTGTTAGATATTAAACTGTTTAGCTTGATTGCTTTATTAAGTGTTAGCAACCACCCCAGTGTACTATGGGAAGAAAATATTTATATATGTGTGTAATATATATGCAGTATACACTCACCTAAAGGATTATTAGGAACATCTGTTCAGTTTCTCATTAACCTCCCTAGCGGTATTGACGGTTATACACGTCAATATAAAACGTGCTGTGAACAGTATTCACTTGCACACACGTTAACTCTCCTGCACTGTATACTAGACCCTTGCTTAACACATTTTGAAAAGTTACAGGGAAAAAAGGTTATGAAAACTAATTGGATTACTTTTTGCATAGAAATCCTGGGGAAATTGAACGCCAGGGAGCTTTTTTATGCAATTATCTAATCAACCAATCACATGGCAGTTGCTTCAATACATTTAGGGGTGTGGTCCTGGTCAAGACAATCTCCTGAACTCCAAACTTGAATGTCAGAATGGGAAAGAAAGGTGATTTTTACAAAGAATGGTGTGAAAAGGTAAAACATCCAGTATGCTGCAGTCCTGTGGGCAAAAATGCCTTGTTGATGCTAGAGGTCAGAGAATGGGCCGACTGATTCAAGCTGATAGAAGAGCAACTGAAATAACCACTCATTACAACCGAGGTATGCAGCAAAGCTTTGTGAAGCCACAACACGCACAACCTTGAGGCGGATGGGCTACAACAGCAGAAGACCCCATCGGGTACCACTCATCTCCACTACAAATAGGAAAAAGAGGCTACAATTTGCACGAGCTCACCAAAATTGGACAGTTGAAGACTGGAGAAATGTTGCCTGGTCTAATGAGTCTTGATAGTCAGAGTTTAGCGTAAACAAAATGAGAACATGGATCCATCATGCCTTGTTACCACTGTGCAGGCTGGTGGTGGTGGTGATGTAATGGTGTGGGGGATGTTTTCATGGCACACTTTAGGCCCCTTAGTGCCAATTGGGCATTGTTTAAATGCTACGGGCTACCTGAGCTTTGTTTCTGACCATGTCCATCTTTTCATGATCACCATGTACCCATCCTCTGATGGCTACTTCCAGCAGGATAACGCACCATGTCACAAAGCTCGAATCATTTCAAATTGGTTTCTTGAACATGACAAGGAGTTCACTGTACTAAATTGGCCCCCACAGTCACCAGATCTCAACCCAATAGAGCATCTTCGGGATGTGATGGAATGGGAGCTTCGTGCCCTGGATGCACATCCCCCAAATCTCCATCAACTGCAAGATGCTATCTATCAATATAGGCCAACATTTTAAAAGAATGCTTTTGGCACCTTGTTGAATCAATGCCACATAGAATTAAGGCAGTTCTGAACTGTGTCAAACACCATATAAGGCCCGGTTCACATTAGCGGTTGTTTGCCAAACGGACCGGATGACCTGACCGGATCCGGACCGGATCCGGATCGGAACCGTACGGTTCTGATCCGGATCCGATCCGGATCCGGTCAGGTTGCATCAGGTGGTAATCAGGATGCGATCCGGATCCGTTTGGCAAAGTTAACGTAAAAAAAAAAAAAATGTTGGGGTCTGGGAGGTCAGCAGAAGGGGGACCTGTGGAATCAGGCCCTCTGCTGTTTAGCACTCACCTCCACCTCCGACATGCTGCCAACATCCTGCCAACACCTCCAGCTCGTGCTGCTCCACTCCAAAATGCTTGCCCATGTGTCCCCAGCCAATATCGCCGCAAAAATCCGCATAGGAAGTGGGGTAGAACATCCGGATTTCTCAGCCAGTGTGTTGTGCGGCCTCCGGTTCCCATTTGTTTGTATTGGCCGGATGGTGCAGTCCGGCTCCGCCCCGGATACGGCTGCCGGAGGGGCCGGATGAAAAAATAGCGCATGTTGGAACGGAGGCCGGAGTCCGGATCCGGCCCGGATCCGGTTCTGCAGAACGGACCCATGTGAACGGACGCATAGGCTTTAATTGCTATGCCGTGCGTCCGTTCCGTCCGTTCTGCAGGCGGTGCGGCTCCGGCACGGCGATTCCGGAGGGCCACCGCAAGTGTGAACCGGGCCTTAGTATGATGTTCCTAATAATCCTTTAGGTGAGTGTATATATATTTTTTGTTTATGCCAGATAAACACAGGCATATTTAGACCAGATAAATAAATCAAAACAATTGTAGAATGGCAACAAAAAAATAAAAATAGTTTTGACTCTTGCACCCATCTCTTGGTTTCTTAAAATATCCAGCCAATGAAGCCTCCTGAAAGTCCTAATTTGCATATGTGCTGTGCTCACAGATGACCTTTTCACACAGACTGTTGTCCTGGCATTCACTGCTAATGTTGCCTGCTGTTGCCCACTCCACTGCTGGTTTTCGTTTGTGATGCATCCTTCCAGAACCATGACACAACTAAAAAAAAAAAAAACAATCTAATGTTGCAATGAAAATGGAAACCAACTCAGCACACTACTTCAAAATCTCAACAACAAGCACTGTTATCAAACACCTTTGTGGACTGTAATCAGTGGTCCCGTGGAATACTATGGCACTTTTTCCTGGGCCAAGGAAAATGTTCCTGAACAGGAAAGTCCCTGGAAAAGTGAGTGCCTAGCCATTCACATGACCAGGATAACTTGCACCTTTTATTTAAAGGGACTCTGAACACCTCTCATGGGCATGCCTTTAAGACTCCGACCAATACTGCAAAGTACTTAAAGATGCATATCTTTCTGTAGCTTGTGCTCTACTCTTTCATTTGATGCCTGAATCGCTCTACACCAAATAGTTTTCGTTCGATTTTCAATTTTAAAATCACGGCTGCCATCTTGGCTATGTTATAACTTTTGGGTCACCCCTGTCATCTCAGTTAGAGAAGTGCATCACTGAATGAAGCAGGAAGAGGAAGTGACACGCATGGCCATTGCAAGAGGTTTCTCCAGAGGGGTCCTAGCACGACTTTCTTGGAAGTCGTCCGTCTTTAACGCATGCGGATGAGAGGTGCTTGGAGTCCCTTTAATGTTTACTCCTACATAACATACTCAATAATACACTAGTAAGTTAATATTGGAAGTGGCGAAATACTGCTCACATCACTTTTCCAACTGCATTGTTTCACACTTGAAACGTGCCTCTTTCATCTTACACCGATCTTACAAAGGTTACATCTCCTGCGTCAGAAACGTATGATGTTTGACTTGTATACATCCTGCCTCCCTTGCATTATTAAATTTAATCTTTGTTGGTAAGGTTGAAATAGAAAGCAAATGGCTTGTACATTGTTGGTTATGAAATTAGCTGCTGCCTCTGATAGTGCTGGCAGGGAGGAAAGCGGATCCTTCTCTACCTGCTTCTTTGTATGCAAGACCTAATTTGGTCAACCCATGCTAAAGTCCTAACTATACAAATACAAGCTGTCAGGGGTTAACTATGCAATCTGCCACCTCATAAGACCTTTTAGGAAGCGCCTTCAGATTTTTTTTTTTTCCTTCCATATTTGGGATCCTTGAGTGAAGTATAGTCCAGTGTTAGTCGTAGAGCAGATCAGCTGACACCACACCAAGCAGTGTTCATTTAGGGAGTATGTCTAAGGACTAACTGAGGAAACAGTATGGAAAACCTGCAATAAAACTTTGCAGACATGATACAGAACTGGTATTGGTCTGATCCAGTTATGTATCATGTCTGAAGAAGAAACTTTGTTTTAAAAGCTTCAAGAAACTCTTAACGGTAAATTTTACTCTGAATTCAAACTAGATTTGATGATGGCTTTGTTTGGCCAGTCAAAAAGACTTTTCAGTAGGCTGTGGTGATCAGCCCACTCAGTGTTCTATCTTATGGCAAGGAAGTTGATAGTTGATCAGTGGAAAGAGACTCCAGCACCATCCTTTGTGTAAGGAAGGACAAACTGTTTTGTTCTGTTCTTTTGGTGTTGGTCTCCTTTGCTCCCCCCCCCCCCCCTTCCTTTCTTTTCTTCTATTTATGGGGTTTATATTTTTCTGTGCAATACAGTGAGGCAAATCAATGCCTATGGATAGAGAAGCATGGCTGTGATCTTAATAACAGTCTGTGCAATGGTCATGACTGATGTCTAAAAGAAGAAAAAGAAAAACTTTGGGGTTAGTCATTAAAGGTATCACTTGAATCCACATTGCTTGGTTTGATGTTGGGGATCCTTGGCTTTCCCAGTGTGCTCAATAAGTTGTACCTGTAAAAAGGTGCATTCAGTTTAGAGCATTTATTCTATCAGCTACTATCCTCGGAATAAGCATTAAGTGCTTTTCATTTTCAAAGGGTGGAATAAGCATTAAGTGCTTTTCATTTTCAAAGGGTGAAAAGTTACTTTAAATAGATCACTGATGATTTGCGTTTGCATGGTACAATTTACTATAGAAAAATGTGGTAATGTGGTAATTGCAATACACTACAATGATTCATACAGTAACGCATTGTCTAATGTATACTTACCAAGGTAGGAATCCATTAATGAGGACAGACCAAGCAATACAAATGTAATCTTTCTTCACTCTGTATTCCAGTTGAATGTCTTCTCACTTTGCTTGCTACACCTTAAATACATGTAATCTACATGTAAATGCATGTATTCTAACTACCTAACTGCGTCACGCTGATAGGCGTGACTGCAGCGGCAGCCTCGGGACTGCCTAACGCTGATTGGCGTCAAGTCCTGGAGCTGCAGTTTATCAGTGAACACGCGTGCAAGCGTGAACGTTCCCTGCCAGTTGACGGAGCTAAGCTCCATGATCAGCCTGCTAGCTGTGGCTAGCAAACGGTTTTCTGCCGAAAGGGGAAATAAATCCCCTTTGTTTACCTTTGTACAGCCCTGCAATCTCCTGCAGTGCTGTACAGGGGACACTCGGCTGTCCCTCCGAGCCGTACTGTGTGTCCTCTCATAGGCTGAGGCCTATGAGAAGCAGGGAACAGTGTAGATCGCCGTCCTATGGAGATTTAGGACAGGGAGGGAGGGAAAAGCCTGCTTTTACATGATTCGTTAGAGTATTTACATTTTTTTGATATAGTGTAACTGGATGGTTATAGGTCTGTTTTTCAAAGCTACAGAGCAGAGATTTTTGATACACTTTGAATTTATGGGTATTATTCATCAATTAAAATACAATGAATAGATTGAAGTATTTTTCAAAGTGACAAGTCCATTGCTCAAAAGACCAAAACCACAAATATTTTTTGCAATTATCTTTACTGGGTGAACTGTACAGCTAATGATCTTTGCCTGTATGCTATGAATCATGTGTGGCCATACAAGACTCAAGGCACGCTGGAACAGTTTACTGTTATTTGTATGCTGCTTAGTGAAATACTTAAGTGTGACTGTAAGTGGATAATGGAATTGGGTGTTTCAGAAAGCTTTTACAGGGCATAGGCCAGTCTAGTGTAAAGAGAAGAAGAAGCAAGACAGACCCCTGAGGGAGGAAAAAGAACAATTTTATACAGTTAGATAAAGTTGTCACACAGCCTTAAAACAATCCATTATATTGTATGTTGCTTAGAGGCAGACAGCAATTTTTAGCTGTTGATTGACATTTAAGAGCCTGTGGTTCAGAGTCTACCATGCATCAATTACAAGGCATTCTTCCTTTATCAGACTGAAATGCTAATGTGATTTTTTTTTTTCCCACCCATTTTGAACCGCAAAGTGTAAAAGAAAAAAAGTAAATTAACCCCAAACTCATGAATGATTGCCTTAATGCCAGACACTTTTTTTTTTTCCCTAGACTCCAAAATTTGGATTATAAAGTGTGATGACCCCTTCTATAAAAATGACTCCCTATTAAGTAAATGTAATTTTACTAGCATGCTCATGCTGGGATGTGTATAAGTTACTTTAGTGTGAGCAGCTGGAAATGGAATTTATGATCGGATGCAAAGCAATTGCGAAGTACCGTACATTTTGCTCTGAATTAAAGTGAGTGTAAAGCAAACCCTTTAACATTTTTCATACCTTGCATTGATGAAGGCAAAAACAGTCTGAAACAGCTGTCTGTAAGTTGATTTATAGAACTCTGTAAAATATCTATAGGAGTGTTGTAAACTAACTGAAGTGAGAAGAACATGGAGGCTGCCACATGCGTTTCCTTTTAAACAATCCCTGGCAGCCCTGCTGATCTATTTGGCTGCAGAAGTGTCTGCATATCACCAGAAATAAGTATGCAGCTAATCTTGTCAGATCTGAAAACATCTGATCTGCTTGCTTGTTCAGGGTCCATGGCTAAAGGTATAAGAGGCAGAGTATCAGCAGGATGGCCAGGCAACTAGTATTGCTTTTAAAGGATGCATATATATAATTATCTCAGCATGCATCCCCATCCTTTTTGCATTGCCATCAGATAATGTAACCGCACATTGATGTAAAATGCAGCTGTTTTATCAGCCAGTTAACCTTCAGTCTTGGCAGCCATGGTTGAAGTTAGACATCAGAGGCGTTGGGGTGGAGTGATGGATCAGTGCGCCTTGGCCTGGATAGATAAAGAAATGTTTGTAAAGCTAATGGGGTTCCACTTACAATCTGGAGTGGGTGCTGAGGTGATGCTGCATAATTAAAGGGGGTGTTAACTGCAGGCAGGGATGCACACCGGAAGCAATCACGTGATTCAAATGAGGTTTAATTGGTGCAGGTGTGCGGCGGGAATAGAAGGGGTTATTTACCTATTGGTCCCGTTGCAAGCCTCATACCGGCACACTTCCTCCTTCTGGCTTTAAGGAGGAAGTGCGTCGGTGTGAGGCTTGCAACACGACCAATAGGACACGTGCAAGCTCTTTGGAACGCAGGGCAGACGACGGAATTATGGGTAAATAACCCTTCCATCCCCACCACACACCTGCACCATTTGAATCACAAATATTCACTTGTGATTGCACCCGATGAGCATCCCTGGCTGCAGTCTCCATGTGGGGAAATGTCTGTGTGCTCCACAAGATTGACTCTTTATCCTGGTTATGCTCACCCAGCGGTAATACTACATATTGGGTGGAATGCTAACTCACTGAAGTGGGGGATGCTGGGTAACGGGCACACTGATTATGTGCAGGGGGATTCTGCCTGATGGGGTGTTGACTATTTGGAGGGGGTAATGCTGCCTAACGTGGAGGTCACTGACTATTTGGAGGGGGTGCTGCTGCCTTTAAGCATCACTAGCTACTTTGAGAGGAAGGGTGTTGCTGCCTAGTGTGGATCATAACAGCATTTCGGTAGTAGTTTTTGCAGAGTGGTGCCTTGAAAAAATTTCAAAGCCACCAAGCGCACCCTCACCCAAAAAAGCTTGAGAATCTCTGGCCTAGAATTTTCTAGCGTGATTCTTCAGTACGTAACTACACCGAGGTGCTCTTGTGACTAATTTAACACCTGCTATAATCTAGCAACTGGCACCACATTGTGATACTCCTATCAGTTAGTATCTGTTAGGAACACTGGAATGGATGTTTTTATTTTATATGCACAAAAGAGGAAGATTAAGGCTGAAAAATGTTTACTTGTTACAGAGCACAAAGCTAAAAAGCGGAGTTTGCTTTTAAAAATTGCTATTTAGGAAACATTATTTATACTTACAAAATGATGAGCTGTTTATGCAGGACCATAATCAGTGGTATGTTGTCAGTGTTTCACTAATAGGTGTTGTGATAGTGGGCATTTAAAGTGTACCCAAGGCATTTCTCCACGAGCGGTGCGGGCTCAATGAGCAGGCATTGTTGTACTTGTGCAGGTTGCAGTATAGCCACGCTTGTACACAGCGGGTAATATGGCCACAATTACATATCCAACAGATATGTTATGAGGGTCTGGACATGACAACGGTGGGGTTGAGAAAGATACCTAGGTAAGTATAATTTTTTTTTCTTTCTTCGTCTCGGGTACACTTTGTTGTTGTTTTAATCCTTCAAATAAGTCAGTTTTACTATCTTGATAGCAAAATGCTTGTACTTGCATCCTTGACTGAGATATGTTATATTGGTTGAGAAAGAAAACCCAGAGGAAAAGCGGTCACAAAAAAGAAACATGTTTGAATTATGTCTAAAAATTAATAGAGAAAATATAAGCAAATCTAAAAACTCAACCAGTATGACGAGTACTTTAAATCATCTTGGCTTAATATCACATTTTTGTCATTCTGGTTGAATGACTGAACAGCCTATGAATAGTTTTACATGCTCTCAAATGAAATACAGCGAAAGCAAAAAATAAAATAAAAAAATATAAAAATCTATTATTTTGAACCCACAGTCTAATGCAGGGGTGTGCAAACTCTGACCTAAGGGCCATATTGGGTTATTAAGATTGACCGGGGGGCTGGACCAGAACGGGTGCGGAGGCAAAAAAGGATGCACCCACGACAGGATATGGGCGGAGCAAACTGTAACGCAAAGACAGTGGGACAAAGTTTTCCCCCCACAAACAGGCAAAGTGACCCTAAAGAGAATTAGACAATGCCCCCCCCCCCCCCCCAACAAAGGTGGAGGGACAGCAGGCAGACCCCCTCAGACAGCAGGACCCGTAATGGGGCAGTGTTTCCCCAGAAAAGACACATAATGTGGCAGCGTTTCGCCAGAAAATACACACATGGCAGCATTTCACTAGAAAATACACGTAATGTGGCAGCGTTTCACCAGAAAATACGCTGTATATGGCAGAGACAACAGTAATGATAAAAAGGTGCGGTCCTACCTTATAGGTGTCCCATTATGGTAAGTATACTAATGGAGGTATGTAATTAAAGATAGTTTGTTTTATTGATGCACAAGACAACGTGTTTTACGGCATGAGCCGCTTCCTCGGGTCAATAGCAGTGCCTAGACTCCAAAGGTGCCAGGTATCCGGGCGCAAATTTGTATACTTCCCATAATGGGACACCTATAAGGTAGGACCGCACCTTTTTATCATTACTGTTGTCTCTGCCATATAGAGTGTATTTATATAATTACCTTGACTGGGCGCCTCCTAACCCTCCTAAACTAGTTAGTACCCCTATGCTTAGGGGAATATGGGCGTCGGAAGGCTTCCGACAGATCTATTTTTTTCGGAGCAGCGACCAATATCCAAGGCCGAGTGGGGATGGTACTTCCCCACATGCGAGAACGAGTGGTTGCCTCACCCAGCAACCCACTCTTGTGAGTATTCTACCTTTTGTACTTATTGCACCAGATTTGGCTCCTGGACCTCCCTGTGTTCTGTTTCCTCTACCCTTCTATAATTTGTCTCTTCTCACTTTGTTTGAAGGGATTTATTCCTCGCACACCATCCCAATGCCTTTCAAAAGGTTAAATAAGAGTAGTAAGAAATGGTTTCTTATTTCAGGCAGGGAAGATTGATGTGGGCTACACAAAACCTTTTTTTTTTTTTTTTTTTTTTTTTTTTTTTTTTTAACACTGTGAAGGGCGTGGAAAGGGGTAAAAGTAGAGAGGGTGAGTGATATGCTAATTCCAGCTTGCATGCAACTATAATGCAGTTTGTGTCCAGCTTGGGAATGGACTAAACCATGCATTTCCTATCTGTCCCTGCTCCAAGCTGTGTACAATTTGCATCAAAGTTGCATGTAAGCTGGAATGATTAACTGCTCATATCTAGTTCAAAAGCTTTGTCACAGGAAGGGACTATAGCTGCAGTGCTGGCTGCAAAACCGGGCCTAGGCAGAGGCGAGAGCGGCTCCAGCCTCAGGGTGCAGTGTAGGAGGGGGGTGCACAACTCACTATCATTCCCCTATTGTGTTTGAAGCAGAGAGAAATAAGGAAAGGGGATACATGGCAGTTACTGCAAGCCAGCTAACTAGAGATTAAGGTGTTGGGGGGCTCGGGGGTGCCTCTTAGTCTAATAGCAATTAGTGTGTGTGTGACGGCTGGGGAGGGAGGGATGGAGGGGCACACTTTTCTGTCTCAGCCTTGGGTGCTGGAGGACCTTGTCCCGACTCTGGCTGGCTGATAGTTATTTCAGCAAACAGGAAATGGGTGTACTGAAATCTGCTGGTGAAGCAACTCCTAATCTGCTGGGAATAAGTAGCTGGAAGACCAAGGTAGGAGCTGGCACCCAGGTGTTTTGAAAATACTTACTGCAAATGTTAACGTGCAATTCACTTAATATAAATGTATAACTGCATAAAGCCCTTAATTCATTCTAAAACTGGCTGATAATGAAAAAGTGATAATCTGAAATAGTACACATTGCTCTATATAGGGAACCCAAACTATTCAAATCAATGTTAGTTGTAGTAATAAGTAGGTATACCTGAACATTACTATCAATGTCTGTTTTTGTTAAAGTGAACCTCCAGACTAAAAATCTACTCAGCAGCACCGAAAAGGCTTGGTGTTTCTTTAAAGGACTTACGAGGCCAAGTATAGAAAAAAAAAAAAAAGTTAGCTACCTGCATCAGCTTGTAAGGCACGGAGGACGCCGTCTGCGCCGTTCCGCCGAGTCCCCGCCGCTCAATAGCCCCCTGAACGGTCCCCGACCGCGCGGCCCGGGTTGGGCTCCCCAGCCTGTACAAAGATGGCTGCCAGAGCTGGCTGCGCAGTCCGCATAGCCGCGAGTGCGGCTGCGCAGCTCTAAGGCTAACCCCCCGATCCACGCTACTGTTGCGTGGATCTAAGGCCAACCCCCCCCCCCCCCCCGATCCACGCTACTGTTACGTGGATTTGGGGGGGTTGGCCTTAGAGCTGCGCAGCCGCACTCGCGGCTATGCGGACTGCGCAGCTCCGGCGGCCATCTTTGTACAGACTGGGGAGCCCGACCCGGGTCGCACGGTCGGGGACTGTTCAAGGGGGCTATTGAGCGGCGGGGACCCGGCGGAACGGTGCGGACGGCGTCCTCTGTGCCTTACAAGCTGATGCAGGTAGCTAACTTTTTTTATATTTTTTTCTATTCTTGGCCTCGTCAGTCCTTTAACAGTTTCCCAGCAACAGAACTTTGTTTTTCTTATAGAAGTCTCATTTTTAGCTGCATTTTTTGCTAAGCTCCGCCCCATCAAAGAAAAAAAGCCCGGGCTTTTTTCCCCTAATGCTGTGCAAAGCATGATGGGATTTCCTATGTTCACGTTGCCTAGCAACTGGGAGGGGTGATCAGGACACATGACAGTTGGAACTGTCTCATGCTCCCTGTCACCTTCTTTCAACCAAAAAGATTGCTGCCCTTATGAAATCACAAACCTTTGCCTGTTCTTTTAAAACAGGGTGGGTAAGAGATTATATTACCTATCTATTTTAATAAACATAACTAATGTAACTTACTGACAGTATGTTTGTTTAGGCTGAAGTTCCTCTACCCTTTACAAGTAACTCTTGCCATATGTCATGGTCTTCAGTGTTTAACAAGACAACTCTGCCTGAAAAAAATATACAAGTATCATTTTAGAAAAATACAGACAAAATGTATGAACTCTTGGAATCTGAGATAAGGTAAACCCAGGCAAGTTTTGCAAAAGGGCAAAACGTATTCTTCATAGGAAAAAAAAAATCATGTTTAGGTTTTACCCCAGGCAACGGTTTGACCTACACATGACTTTTTTCATCTAGCATTGTGGTATGCAGAGTGAAGAAATGAAAGAAACGTAACTGAAAAAAGTTCTCAGATTATCATCTCCAGCTTGCTCCAGCCAGCATCTTCATGAAGCCAGATTGTTATGTAAAGTTGATGGCTTTGTGACTTTACATTTTGCATAACAAAAGGAACATATTTTTTCCTCCTGTAGTTAATGAAAAGATAACTCAATTTTCTGTGTGCTTAACAGCAGAAAGATCTTGCTTGAAAGGGAAATGGCTCTATTTCTGTGTGAGCTAAAGATAGATGTGGAATCTATTACCCTTATTTCTTTTTAGGGAAATCACCCAAGATTAACTGTTCAGTGAGTCAGAAGACACACGCTTCATTCTCTGCTTTATCATTGGACCATGCATGTGTTCCCCCAGGCCACATTTGTTTTTACAGACGGGTGCTTGAAAAGGACACTTTTTAATATTGCACATATAAAATTCAGCACAGTCACTGGATGTTACTACATGATTTAGAACTTGATGCTAGGAGTGTACATTGAAACACACTGTACTTCAGAAAATTAAAATGGTCTTATGTAAAATTCATAGAAAAATATTAAAACATTTTTTAGTAATCATTGTACTTGACATCCCAAAATTAAAGGCACCTTGAATTGAAAGAGATATGGAGGCTACCATAATGATTTCCTTTTAAACATTACCAGTTGCCTGTTTCAGTAGTGTCTCAAGCTACATACACACGAGGCACGGATGTCTGCAGTTGCATGGAGACGAGCAACAGTTGAGTCTCCAGCAACGACAGTTGTATACAAGAGACGATTGTATACACGCAGCAACAACCTGTCTGCAACATAGCGGAAACTGTTGCTCAGCAACTTCTGTCGCAGGTTCAATGAACTGTCGGACTCGCAAGAGTTGCTAGAGACTAGCATACACACGACCGCACCGACTTAAGACTAGCGACGGTTCCTGCAACAGCTGTTGCCGGCGATTGGCCAAGTAAATTGCCTGGCGACAGCTCTGATTAGCAACAGTTGTTGTATGTGATTAATATTAGAAACTTTTAGGGGGTCATATTGCTGTCTGTGCCCACTGGTGAGATTTTACCGCACTTCCTCTATCTAGAACCTCTGTGAAGCATTAATGCTTATTAACCTTCCTGGCGGTAACCCCGGGGTAAGCCGCGCAGGAGGTTTTCTCAGGCCCTGCTGGGCCGATTTGAATCATTTTTTTTTTGCTGAACGCAGCTAGCACTTTGCTAGCTGCGTCAGCACTTCGATAGCCGCCGCCCCGCGCTGGATCGCCGCTATCCGCGTCGCAAGACAGCCCCCCCCCCTAGACTCCTGCGCTGCCTGGCCTATCAGCGCCAGGCAGCGGCAAGGGGTGGATCGGGACTCCCTTAGTCGTCACGACGTCCATGACGTCCATGACGTCATCCCGCCCCGTCGCCATGGCGACAGGGGAAGCCCTCCAGGAAATCCCGTTCTTTGAACGGGATTTCCTGATCGCCTATCGCCGGAGGCGATCGGCGGGGCTGGGGGGATGCCGCTGAGCAGCGGCTATCATGTAGCGAGCCCTCGGCTCGCTACATGATATAAAAAAAAATAAAAAATCAAAAAACCGGCTGCGCTGCCCCCCTGGCGGTTTTTAATATACCGCCAGGAGGGTTAAACATGCTGACAGTCCTGAGTGCAGGAAATGAGGGGCAGCAATACAAATTAGTCAGATTGCAATGCATCTCTCTCTACAACAAATGTTAATAGCTGTCACTCTTCTCTACTTCCTGTCTGCACAGGAAGTAATGAATATGCTAACCGATGGATAGATAACATGAAAAAAATTGTAAGAGGGGATCTATCCTCTTCTCACACCATACAAAACTATTTTTTCCTGCCATTAAGCTTGAAATATTGTGCTATAGTAAACAGTGGTCTCTATGCTAGGGCGTGGTTTTACAGAATAGATCATTTTGTGATTGTGTCTTTCACTTTAGTTATTCCCAATATCATGTATGGTATGAGCTATTTTAGGCTGCCTTTGAATTTTCTACAGATTCATCACATTTTTTATGGCTAATAGCTTAACACATTCTGGCAGGTCTTTGCGACAACAAATACATTTCAAGTAATAATAAATTGTTGAATACATTGCTTGTCCTGTGCCAGCAGTTCACTTGGATTTGCCCAGGGTTGTTTATAGTTGGCAGTAGACATGGCATTACCGTTTCAAAGAGAAGTACTTGAAGAAAAACCTAAACTGTTTCACTAAACACAGCTAGCTGTAAAATGTCAGCGTTAACAAACATGTTTTAGGTCTTATCCGAAGAAAAGTGGGGGTTTTTCTGTGTAATTTTTTTTTCTTTTTTAAATGTACAATCAACTTTCCTGTATATAGCTGGATTTTATACTGCATTAGATTTGAAAGACACCGAAGCAGTGGAAGATCAGAGTTATCGCAACTAAATAGGGAATTTTAGGATTTATTCAATACAAAAAAATCTGTCGCCATATGCTTTTAGTGATGATAAACTGTTGTTGAAAAGTTTGTTTTTCCTAGTGGTGAAATTGCCCATTCATTGTAGGGGAACCTGTGTTGAAATGCTGTGAAATAAGGCAAACCTATATAAACATTTAAACATGTTGCATTATTATTTCTCCATGCCTTGCTTCAATGTTCTTTTCGTCACAGTGCTTTGAAATTGCCTTTTTATAGATGTACTTGTAGCGAGACTCTGGCCTTAAGCCAGTCCAGAAATTGTGGCTGTCCATTCTCAAAGTTGCGTCACTGTCCCGCTGTGATATTCTCTAGTTAAAGGGGACATTGACTGAGCAGGGGAAATTTTCGCTTACCTGGGGCTTCCACCAGCCCCCTGCAGACATGCCAGCGCCGTCACTCACCGATCATCCGGCCCCCCGCTGTGGCTGTCTTATTTTCGGCGACCAGTGCGCCTTCGCGGCTCTAGCCGCACTTGTCGTCCTTCGCGCACCTGTCCCTGTGGCCGTCCTGTGCATGCGCGGTACACGTACTGGGGAAGTATGTACATACCTACGTGTACTGCGCATGCACAGGACAGCCACAAGGGCGGGAGCGCATTTGAGGACACGTGTGGTCAGGGCCGCACAGTTGCACAGGCTCGGCGACTGGTCATTCCCTAAAAACAAAACTGAGCCACGGCGGGGAACTAGATGATCGGTGAGTGACGGCGCTGGCATTTTTCATAACAAATAAAGCTGAATTTTCTATACATAGTAATAAGGGGGAAAAAAATTTGAATTCACATCTTCACTAACCCAGGGAGAGAATTGCATTTTGTTCATCAATACCTCTGGTTAAAGCCCCACCAGGGTTTTTTTTTTTTGTTTTTTTTGTTTTGTTGTTTTTGGTTTTTTTTTATTTAAAACTTGTTTTTTTATGGCTCCATCAGGATTTTTTTTCTCCTGTTCTAGAGAACTGCATTGATTTTTGTGGTGCCAACACTTTGCCACCACAAGTTGCCCAAGTATCAAGGGAAAGTTTGTTTTGTAAAACACTCTTTCATCAACATGATTGGCCAATCTTGTGGGCTGCGTGTACAGGGACTGCACTGATCGGCCTCTGCATACTCTCTGGCCACTGTGGCTGTGCCTGGAGATTACTTACATGAAAGCATGCATGTAGTCGGAGTATGTATGCTCTCCCTACATTTGCATGCACTCCAGGGAGTTTCACCACATCCTAAAAACATACCGGTAAGCAAACTGTTTGTGAAAACTGACCATAGAAGGCACACTGGACTGTGACCTTTGAGAGACAGTTGGGACCAAATTATTCAGTGTACTCTTTATGGTAATGCTTTTGTGTACTTGTTATATACAATGATTCTCTGACTTTATTTTTTTTTTTGGCATGTGAATTGCTGTTATAGGATTCTGCTTGTTAGTATAGGAGATCCTGGCATTAATGCTGAAGTATCACCTCCCTTTATAGTAACACAAATTAGTTCTCTTCTTCCAGAGGCGCTTGTTACCAGTGAAAGTTCTAGTTTCACATTGGTATTGGGTTGTATTTGCATAACTAGCACAGTTCATTAATAACTCCATGGCATGCTCACTTCCTCTCACTTAACAGGTCTTTTTCTTGGAGATTTCAACATTGCAGTCAGTTAATTCCTGTGTCCCACGCCAGCTCCTCTTAGTGGGACAACTCTCATTAACAGGCTAAATTTAGGGCATATTTTTACTGGGCTTCTTAGCCTTTATGTTCGGGCTATTTTTCTTAAAATAAGGGTACTCCTGTAGTAAAGAGAACACGGTGGACAGTCAATTTGTGGCAATCTCATTGCTTTACTTATGAACAGTAGGTCAAGCATATCTGTTAGTATACATGTATTAAATTCCTGTAAATAGTTAGCTAATATATTATGCACTACTATACTGAGCATACAGAACCATTTATAGTTTTCTTCCACCAAAACTACTGTTAGGAGTAGGTATGCGGTTTTAGGCCTGGTGCACACCAAAAACCGCTAGCAGATCGGCAAAATCCTAGCAGATTTTGAAACGCTTTTTATTATTTTTCTATGGCGTTTTGCGGATTGCTGCAGCGGATTTCAGTATAGTAGATTTCATATATTGTTACAGTAAAGCTGTTACTGAACAGCTTCTGTAACAAAAACGCCGACAAAACCGCTCTGAACAGGCGTTTTTCCTATACTTAACATTGAGGCAGAAACGCACCCGCAATCCAAAAAATGCCTCACCCCGGAATTTTTCGTTTCTGCAAAACACCTCCTGCTCTGGTGTGCACCACCCCATTGAGATACATTGACCAAGCGGATCCGCAGCCGCAAGCGGCTGCAGAAACGCTGAAAAAGCCGCTCGGTGTGCACCAGCCCTCAGATGTGGTAATTGGTCAATATCTACCTGATATTGATCATTTACCACCTTGCACCACTTGAAATTAGCTGATTTGATATTACACACATGACGGCCGTCACTAGTTGCCGGATTACATACTGGTCTGTTCACAGCTCTCACATTGTGTGTGTTTATCTATCTATCTATAAATATATATATAGATAGATATATATATATTTTTATCTTTCAGACCATAAGAAGTGCCTAGATTTAGAGGACAACACCACAGAAAAAAAGTAATCCTGGTGTGTCCATGGTGCCAGGGGTGTCTTGTGGAACTTTTCAGCAAGCGTTGGCACTGTGGGTAGGGTCAACATGGAGGTCAGGAGAGCTGTGGGTATCTGTGTCAGAGTCCAGTCCTTACTCCCTTAGTGTGGGCTGCAAGTTGACACCATTTCGTTCTTCCACAAGTCAGAGTCCTTGCCTTGCACAGGTCAGGAGGCTCACCTTTCCCCAATTTCCTTATAGCCTGGCTGCTACTTATTTTGCCTTAGCAGATCCCTGTCTGCTGAAGCCTTAGTTCCAGAGTGCATGGCCGCTGCAACTTGCCTGGCATCATCTTGCATTTTCTCCTGCTCTGCTGGACCAGCTTCCTCTCTTTCTTCTGCTCATCATGGCCCGTTGGAGTCTTCAGAGTAAGTGAGCTCTGCGGATACAGGAGCTAACGGATGCCCTCGGGAGCTCCACGATATGCTACTGCACACATCGCCGCTAAGCCACGCCTCTGGAGACAGGAGGAGCAGATTGAGCCTGCAGATAGACTGAGCCTTTCTGATAGGTGGAGCATATGTGGACAGAAGGAGCATGCGGATAGACGAGGTTGTGCAGATGGTTCCGTGGAGATACTGAAGCTAACAGAGGCCAGCTGGAGACTCATCCACGCACATCACCACTTACACATGCCCCCCCCCCCCCTTTCCCCCTGGACATGAGGGAGGAGAGGATTGAGCCTACAGATAGAGGGAGCCTGTGGACAAAGGAAGTGTGCGGATAGGAGCATGTGGACAGATGGAGCGTGTGGATGCATAGGTGAGGGCTTGATTGTGGAGGACACTTGGACCATAAGACCAACTGACATTTTTCCCCCTCTTTTTGGGGGAGAAAGTGGTCTATTAATTATCCGTATTACACATACAATTATATCATCCTTTTTTTATTTATTGCTTCATATTTGCTTTAACTGCTTGTCGACCGCTTCACGCCGATGGATGTGGCCGCGGCAGCAGCCCCAGGCCCGCCTAACGCCGATCGGCGTAAAGTCCTTGGGGCTCGCAGTACAGGAGATCGCATATCCTGTTTGGGGGCAGAGCTCCGCCCCTCCTTCAGTCTCCAAGCGGCTATTGCCGCTCGGGAGACTGTTAGACGGCGTGATCGCCGTCTATTTACAAGGTGCAGCGCTGCGATCAGCAGCAGCACTGCACTGGGGACAGCCGTGGGACACGGCTGTTCCCCTGGGGGACAAGAGAGCAATCGGCTCTTAGTCAGAAGCCTATGACAGCCGATCGCCATAATTGGCAGGCTGTGGGGAGGGAGGGAGGGAAGAAATTTAAAGACGCAGTGGGTTTTAAAAAACAAAACAATACTATTTATTATAAAAAATAATAAACATGGGAGGAGCGATCAGACCCCACCAACAGAGAGCTCTGTTGGTGGGGAGAAAATCACTTGTGTGCTGTGTTGTGCGGCCCTGCAGCTTGGCCTTAAAGCTGCACTGGCCAATTTTGCTAAAAATGGCCTGCTCACTAGGGGGGTTTAGCACTGCAGTCCTCAAATGGTTAAAACTTCTAGAAAGTCATTTGGAGTAAGGAGACTGAATTTTAACTTTATGATCACAATTATAGACTCTGGAGTGATCTAAACAGTATTAAACAGTATTAATGAGGTTCTGCACACTGTAATCAGGATCAGTCATTTTATTGTCCTGATATACACATACAGTCCTTGTGAACCAAACTGTCTGTTTGGAGTGAGTCAACAAGGCCTATGATGAAAAGTACCTTTCCTACTGTGAAACATGGAGGTGGATCTCTGATCTTTTGTGGATGTGTGCACTCTCGACACAGGGAATTAGGTCACAGATTATGGCAAGATGAATGCAGTATGTTATCAGAGAATACTGGAAGATTAATAATTCCAACATTTGTGTCGAGTTTTTTTTTCCTGTCAGCCCCAAAGCGTTTTAGTGCTACAGCCACTAGGGGCGCATTCAGTAGGCAGTAGCTGTGTGAGCCCGAAAGCTGTGTGTGGGACTTGTATTTTCCAAAATGACGGGGATCCAAAACACAAGCTCAAATCAACCCATCATTGTTTACAGCAGAAAAAGTAACATATGGGTTAGCGCGTGAACTGGTAAATTTAATGCGTGCAAACCTTTACTATTACGCGCATAAACCTGTACATGTGCTAATCTGCACACTAGGCTTATCACGGCCGTGATAGCATTTATCACGGCTTTGTGAATCGAGCCCCATTTGTGAGAGTGCATTTTTCTGCTTAAGTATGTACACAAATGAAAGAAAAGTCAGTAGTTCTGACATAGGTGAATGGAAAAAACATTTTAACCACTTGCCGACCGCCTACAGCCGATGGACGGCAGCAAAGTGGACGCCGAAAGGACCACAACACACCCATGGGCGTTGCGTCCTTTCGGCATGCCTTGGGAGCGATCGCGTCACTGGTGGCGCGCGCTTCCCCCGGCAACCGGCTCCACCCACCCGCGACGACAACGCGCCGGCCGTTCGGAAGCGCCGGCGGGTTGTTAACCCCACGATCGCCGCATACAAAGTGTATAATACACTTTGTAATGTATACAAAGTGTATTATACAGGCTGCCTCCACCCTAATTTGCACCAAGGGACCACCAGGGCAGGCTGCAGCCACCCTAATTTGCACCAAACACACAGATCCTGCCCCCCTTCCCTCTGATCGCCCACAGCACCCCTCAGACCCCCCCCCCCCCGCCCCCCCAGACCACTGTTTGCACCCAATCACTCCCCTAATCACCAATCAATCACTCCCTGTCACTATCTGTCAACGCTATTTTTTTATTTTAGGTACTAACTGCCTGGGGGCTCCTGATCACCTCCACCCCTCAGATTCTCCCCAGACCCCCCCCCCCTTGTGTACTGTATGCATCTATCCCCCCTGTAATAACCCACTGATCACCTGTCAATCACCCATCAATCACCCCCTGTCACTGCCACCCATCAATTAGCCCCTAACCTGCCCCTTGCAGGCAATCTGATCACCCACCCACACCATCAGATTGCCCGCAAACCTGCCATCAGATCACCTCCCAAGTGCATTGTTTACATCTGTTCTCTCCCCTAAACACCCACTAATTACCCATCAATCACCCATCAATCACCCCCTGTCACCACCTGTCACTGCTACCAATCAGATCAGACCCCTATCTGCCCCTAGGGCACCTAATCACCTGCCCACACCCTCAGAACGCCCTCAGACCCCAGCCCTGATCACCTTGTCAGTGCATTGCTTGCATCTATTCCCCCTCTAATCACACCTTGAGACACCCATCAATCACCTCCTGTCACCACCTGTCACCCCCTAGCACACCTACTCATCAGATCAGGCCCTAATTTGCCCTGTGTGGGCTCATGATCACTCGGCCAAACCCTCAGATCCCCCTCAGAACCCCTTCCGATCACCTCCCCAGTGCATTGATTGCATCTATTTCCCCCTCTAACCACCCCCTGAGACACCCATCAATCACCTCCTGTCACCCCCCTAGCACTCCTATCCATCAGATCAGGCCCAATACAACCTGTCCTCTAAGAGGCCTCCCTACTTATGACCAGTTCCACAAAATTCCCCCCCTCATAGACCACCTGTCATCAAAAATTGCAGATGGTTATACCCCTGAACAGTCATTTTGAGGCATTTGGTTTCCAGACTACTCCTCACGTTTTTGGGCCCCTAACATGCCAGGACAGTATAGGAACCCCACAAGTGACCCCATTTTAGAAAAGACCCCCAAGGTATTCCGTAAGGTGTGTGACGAGTTCATAGAACATTTTATTTTTTGTCAAAAGTTAGTTCAAATTGATTTTTGTTTTTTTCACAAAGTGTCATTTTCCACTGACTTGTGACAAAAAATAAAATCTTCTATGAACTCGCCATACACCTAACGGAATACCTTGGGGTGTCTTCTTTCTAAAATGGGGTCATTTGTGGGGTTCCTACACTGCCCTGGTATTTCAGGGGCCCTAAACGGTGAGTAGTCTAGAAACCAAATGTCTCAAAATGACCCGTGAATAGGACGTTGGGCCCCTTAGCGCACCTAGGCTGCAAAAAAGTCACATGTGGTATCGCCGTACTCAGTAGTATAATGTGTTTTGGGGTGTATTTTTACACATACCCATGCTGGGTGGGAGAAATATCTCTGTAAATAGACAATTGTGTGTAAAAAAATCAAAAATTGTCATTTACAGAGATATTTCTCCCACCCAGCATGGGTATATGTAAAAATACACCACAAAACACATTATACTACTTCTCCTGAGTACGGCGGTACCACATGTGTGGCACTTTTTTGCGCCCTAACTGCGCTAAGGGGCCCAAAGTCCAATGAGTACCTTTAGGATTTCACAGGTCATTTTGAGAAATTTGGTTTCAAGACTACTCACGGTTTAGGGCTCCTAAAATGCCAGGGCAGTATAGGAACCCCACAAGTGACCCCATTTTAGAAAGAAGACACCCCAAGGTATTCAGTTAGGGGTATGGTGAGTTCATAGAAGATTTTATTTTTTGTCACAAGTTAGCGGAAATTGTTTTTTTTTTTTTTCACAAAGTTTCAATTTCCGCTAACTTGTGACAAAAAAAAATCTTCTATGAACTCACCATGCTCCTAACAGAATACCTTGTGGTGTTGTCTTTCTAAAATGGGGTCACTTGTGGGGTTCCTAAACTGCCCTGGCATTTTAGGGGCCCTAAACCGTGAGGCGTAGTCTTGAAACCAAATGTCTCAAAACGACCTGTGAAATCCTAAAGGTACTCATTGGACTTTGGGCCCCTTAGCGCAGTTAGGCTGCAAAAAAGTGCCACACATTTGGTATTGCCGTACTCCGAAGTAGTATAATGTGTTTTGGGGTGTATTTTTACACATACACATGGTGGGTGGGATGAATCTCTCTGTAAATGAACAATTGTGTGTTAAAAAAAAAGTCATTTACAGAGATATTTCTCCCACCCAGCATGGGTATGTGTAAAAATACACCCCAAAACACATTATACTACTTCTCCTGAGTACAGCAATACCACATGTGTGGAACTTTTTTGCAGCCTAACTGCGCTAAGGGGCCCAAAGTCCAATGAGCACCTTCAGTCTTTACAGGGGTGCTTACAATTTAGCACCCCCCAAAATGCCTGGACAGTAAACACACCCCACCAATGACCCCATTTTGAAAGTAGACACTTCAAGGTATTCAGAGAAGGGGCATGGTGAGTCTGTGGCAGATTTCATTTTTTTTTGTCACAAGTTAGCAGAAATGGAAACTTTTTTTTTTTGTCTCAGTGTCATTTTCCGCTTACTTGTGACAAAATAAAATCTTCTATGAACTCACCATGCCTCTCAGTGAATACTTTGGGATGACTTCTTTCCAAAATGGGGTCATTTGGGGGGTATTTATACTATCCTGGAATTTTAGCACCTCATGAAACATGACAGGTGGTCAGAAAAGTCGGAGATGCTTCAAAATGGGAAAATTCACTTTTTGCACCATAGTTTGTAAACGCTATAACTTTTACCCAAACCAATAAATATACCCTTGAATGTCTTTGATAAAAAAAGACATGTAGCACAATAAATTTGGACAAAAATGTATACAGAATTTTTACTTTATGTGACACATTTTATCACAAAGTTAAAAAAAAACTTTTTTTTTTACAAAATTCATGTCTTTTTTGATGAATATAATAAAAAGTAAAACTCGCAGCAGCAATCAAATAGCACCAAAAGAAAGCTGTATTAGTGACAAGAAAAGGAGCTAAAATTCATTTAGATAGTAGGTTGTATAACCGAGCAGTAAAACGTGAAAGCTGCAGTGGTCTGGAAAAAAAGGCTCTGGTTCTTAAGGGGTAGAAAGACTGTGGTCCTCAAGTGGTTAAGCATATTTGTTCCTGTAGGTTCCATAAAACCTATGTGATAGCTCACAGGATACTGCCTGAAAAATCTTTGCTTGCCATAAGATTCTACCATTACAGGGTTATCCCTGCTTGTCCCGCAAGCTGCATATTTATTGCTCTTTGTTATTGTGTCTACATTCCTTAATTCCCCTCAGTACAAACATGTTCAGGAAAAGTCAGGTTATTACCACGAAGGAGCAATACATCTCGTGACCATTTCTGTCAGAAAACGTTCTGGTTTGAGAAGACAGATTATCCATTCTGAAACTCCTCAAGGTCGTCACTCTTAAGTGACAGAATATAGGAAGGATTTCCAGGTTAGATGGTTTTGCTTGTTTTGTTTTTTTGTTGTAGTGACTGAACTTCCCATGTAACTTAAGACCTAAATTTAGTATACTTTATGCTCAAATGTATCAAACTATTGTGTGTCTTTTCAGTTAGTTGCATTGTATTAAAAATATGACTTTTATGAATTCATTGGCTTTGAATTTGTGTTAATGCAAGTGTACCTTATTGAAGACCTTTGTCTTGTGGGTACTACTTTTGTCGCTCCCAAGTGGTGGTGGCATTGCTTTTTTATTTTAATTTTAAGGTTATGATCTAACATAAATACATTCATTCTGAGCTCATAATTTCCAAGACTTTTTCGTCTTGGGTGCAGAATATTGCAGGCTTAGCTTGATACCCTGGTCATCCAAGAGAAGAGGTAAAAAAAAAGTAATACCTGAGCTGTGCAGCTGGGCATTATACAGATATCTAGTCCCGCCCCTATGAGGTTTGTCTTGTAAAGTTCATCATGGTCTTGAAATTTTATTTTCAAAAAAGTTAATACTGAATTGTGTGTTTTTGTTTTTTTTTTCTTTTTTTTAATAGTAACCTTCGTACCCCTTTTAGAACTAACCAGAGGTCAGAATAGATCAGATGAAGAAGGCACCTCATACCAGGTGCTTCACCTTTTGAGTGAGCAATGGGACAAAATACTTTTACACTCAAAAATGTTAATTTGATGACAGTTACACCAGTAGGCGGGTTCTGGGAATTTAGCTGAAGGACCATTCCTATTTCAGGTCCTATGGCTGATATGATCGATGGACAGAGCTGGGACAACGTCCTCCAGCACCCAAAGCTGAGACACCAAAGTGTGCCCCTCCATCCCTCCCACCCCAGTCATTACACACTGATTGCTATTAGACTAAGAGGAACCCCAGGGCCCCTAACACCTTAATCTCTAGTTATCTGGCTTTCAGTCACTGCCATGTATTACCGGTTCTTATTTCTCTCTGCTTCAAACACAATAGGGGAATGATAGCTGAGTGAGTCGTGCGCCTCGTCCTACACTGCGCCCTGAGGCTGGAGCCTCTTTCACCTCTGCCTTTGCCCTTCCCTGATAAAGGAGGTTGCCCCATGTGTTGTGGGGCACATGAATGGATGCATAAAAGCAGTCTGTGATAAAGCCTCTCAAAATGATCAATTCTGAAAAATATAATTCCAGATGATAAACCTCCATGATTATAGCTTGGCCCATGTAGCTGTCCAAATTGTGAGACGGTTTTGTTGACTAAAACAGGTCCAGTTCTTGTAGCAATTGGGCCTCTGGGCAAAATTAACCCGGGTGTACATGGAGCCACGGACAGAGGAGCATGCCCACTGGTACAGGCGAGTAGCTACTCTGCCGAAGACATTGCAAAGGTCCTGGGGAACACAGTTATGTTGGTGGAGGAAGGAGGCCCAGCAGCCAACTTGTGACCCTGGTGCAATTTCCCAGGTTGTCCATATGGTAGCGCCGGTGTACCAACAAATCGGCATACATTGTCAAAACGGCTTAAATTTAAAGTTATATTGTCTTTTTTAGTAGAATCAGTGTCCCCTTGCTTGCTCGCTTCACTCAGACAACTTTTTATTCTAACTCTGTCCACTTGGATAGTAGACCTTGCACTCCAGGACCGAGGCTGCTAACCAGGGTTGCAAGTCTAGTACTGCTGATTGGTATTATGGGGTTAATTTATGGCATACATGGCTTTGCACATGCTCAGTAGCATTTGTATGCTTCTTTTTGATGGATATGCCGAAATGTTGGTACATCGGTCCTGCACTAAAGTCGAAGGTAATACAATAACGTAATTTATAATTAAGCAGTTGATGCATTTTAAATATTGCTTGCCAGGAAAACAAACACATTGAATGCACATTCTGAAAGAAAATCTACCACACATTCGTATTCTACTGAACCCATCAGGTAAACACGGAGGTCTCTGAAACTACAGCTGTACAGTGGCAAAAATATATATGTTGTAACATGTTCATTTAGTATATTGATTTATCATGTTACAACCTTTCTATTTTAAGATCAGCTGAAATCTGGAGTCTATTATCATGAAAAAAGTGACAGTGTCACCAGTTAAACATAAGGCTCCAATCAGTGGCTTTAATAAACTGCAGTAGGCTGATGTGAAATGTACCCTGGAGTGACTGACTTTTAAACTGTTTGTATATGTCAGCCCAGGGATGGTATGCATCACCTTAAATTAAACACAAAAGTCCTTTTGTTTCCCTGGGTGTCAGCTGGGGGAGGTGGATGCTGGAAATGGCTTTTTCTCCCGCACAAGTTATTTTTCAGACTACAGAGTTAATCAGTTGGCAGCCAGTGTACTTTTCATATTGAGCAGAGATATGTTTGATAGGAAAGGCATTTTGTCAGAGTGGCCTCTTGCTGTCAGTCATAAACTTCACGCTCTGCACTTGTAGTATGGACAGTATGTGTCATGTGGCGGGCTAGGGGCTGCATGACTTCATTCATGAACAGATTTAATCCCAGATAATAAAGCGCCCACATTTTTATGCCACAGTTTTACCGCTTTTAAAAAAAAAGATTTATTGTAAGCATTTGCTGTTATTTTGCTTTTTACACGCGTTTCTGTACAGACCTGCCGTTGACCTTAGAAAATGGTGTCGTCATTTTTTAAACTGTAATGCTTCAGGTATTTGTCTTGGTGCTTCGTAATGATGGACTGTTATGTCACGGTGTCGGTTTACAAATGCTGAGAACACTAACCGATTCCCTTCAAAAACTTTACATGTTTGTGATATTTATCAAGACAGGTGCAAAGGTGCAAAGAAAACTGGAGTAAAAGTGGTGCAGCTGCCAATGTAAACCACTCTGGAGCCTGATTGGCTGTTGTGACCATTTGCTGAAATTTTGCTCCAATTTTTTCTTTGGTTTTGATAAAAGTCTTCTGCTGCTGCTTAACCACTGAGGACCACAGTGGTAAACCCCCGAAAGACCAGGCCACATTTAACTAAAATGGCCACTGCAGCTTTAAGGCCAAGCTGCAGGGCCGCACAACACGGCACACGTGTGATTTTCCCCCACCCTTTTACCCCCACCAACAGAGTTCTCTGTTGGTGGGTTCTGATCGCCCCCCAGGTGTGTTTGATATTTGACTGTTTTTAAACAAAATGTACTTTTTTTTTCTTTTTTTTCCTTATTCCCCTTCCTCCCTGCAGCCAGCCAATCACGCAATCGGCTGTCATAGGCTTTAGCCTATGAGAGCCGATCACTCTCTTGTCCCCCAGGGGGACAGCCGTGTCACACGGCTGTCCCCAGTACAGCACTGCTGCTGATCGCAGCGCTGTACTGTGTGTGAAGACAGCGGTTTTGCCGTCTAACAGTCTCCCTAGCGGCGGGAGACTGAAGAGGGGGCGCAGCCTGCGCGCGATCTCCTGCAAAACCGAGCCCCAGGACTTGACGCCAATCGGCGTTAGGCGGTCCTGTGGCTGCCACGCCCGTTGGCGTTAGCCAGCTGCCAGGTAGTTAAAGCGGTATTGTCACCATAAAAATCAAATTTCAACAGCAACTGGTCTGAGTGTATTAAGTGATAAAGATGCTAATCCTGCATTCAAAACTTTTTTCTACTGATTTGGAGTTATCACATACTTTAGGAGCACTGGCCCTTTAGTAGTCAGTGCCAAACAATTGAATGCTCGGAGTTCTTTTTATCTATAATATATTCCTCCTCTTCCATTTATTTCTCTGCCTAGCTGCTCATCAGAAACACCCTCTGATCACTTGGGTTTACAAGCAAGGCTGAGGTGACTCAGCGATTGGAGGAGTAAATAAAAAAAAGACAGTGCACTTCCTAGTATACACCTCAGATGGACTGTCTGAAGACTCTGGGAGAAGGGCAGCTAATGAATACACAATGAGCAAGAGAAGGGAGGGGGGAAAACAAGAGTCAGGGAGGATAGGATGTCAGCATTAGCTAGGCACGATGGCCACTGCCTAGAATAGGATTTTCTGCCTTTCCTTTATAAAATTCACAGGAATCATTACATGGATAGCACAATACATCTGTTATGTAAGTAGAAGTAGTATTTATCTACTTATATATGTTGTTTTTTTTATTTATAGATTAGCATGGGTGTTCTTTAAAGGGAATCAGTTTCTAACTGTTTAACACTTAGGCCTGAGAATCCGGAAAGCTTTTTACTAATGATGCATTCTTTTTCCCGGCCAAATAATAATGCTGATATGCTGATATATTGTGAAATGAAAAGGAAAAATATGCCAACTTGAAATATTAATAGATCCACATTAACTGTGTTACCATAATGTAAATTCTTTTCTTTAACTTCAGGTATTTCCCTGTGGATCCAAGTATCCTATGGGTGCAGAGCAATTAGGACTAGTATGATGTAAACAGCGGGGATTTCTTCCCCGCGTGTTTACATTTTGCCGGCGAGCCGCGATAGGCGGCTCTCCGGCTGTTCACGGAGACACCCTCTGTGAACTGACATGGAAAGGCCGCTCTCACGAGCGGCCGTTTCCAGGGAAACCCTCAGACAACCAGTTTACGTCAATCGGCGTTAGCTGGTCGTCAAGAGGTTAACGAAAATCCATTATATGATGGTTCACAACGCACACCACCCATGGCGATAATTTTTGAACGACCGCCGCGTTGGGTTAAATAGTGGAGTATTGTTCTGATCTTTGACCTTTGCATGTTTTGCCGCAATCGTGTAAATGATAGTTTATGCAATAATTTGTCTGACAGAACAAACAACGCTTGCAGATTCAGTCAGATGGATCGCGGAACGAGCCTTCGGAGATCCATGATCCATTTGGCTTTAGACTCGAGGTTGAATTTGTGGCTTTTGGGAAGTGGAGACCAAAGAAGGTGTTATGGTTAGGCATGGAAGAGGGGATGTTTAATGTTGGGCATAACCTATTGGGTGAAGTTAGGGGCAACTAGATGTGAGCGATCTAAGGGCACAAGACATTAGGTTTGTGTGAAGTAAACCAATATCCTGAATTGAAATGAATGGCATCTGTGCTGAGTTTAATATGTGCATCTTAATTCTGCAGTTATTGGCCACCTGGGCCCATGTGAAATTAACTTTCCTCCTGAGTTTTCTTCTTGGAGATAATTTTCTTATTCTCTTTAAAATAAGTTTTCAGCATTTTGCAATTGAGAAACTATCCAAAAGTTGGTGAAAAAGTGCCATCAAAATGATTTTAAATATTTTTCTTGCTTGCTGGTAGTTTAAAGGGCATTTTATGACCAGAGGCCATATGCAATTCACTCGTTTTCTCCTAGGTGATCTTTTTAGACTTGTCAATAAAATGCATTTTAACCACTTCCCAACTGAGGGGTTTTACCCCTTCAGCATCCGAGCAATTTTCTCCTTTCAGCGCTCCTTACATTCATTCGCCTATAACTTTATCATTACTTATCGCAATGAAATGAACTATATCTTGTTTTTTTCACCACCAATTTGGCTTTCTTTAGGTGGGACATTATGCCAAGAATAATTTTATTCTAAATGTGTTAATGAGAAAATAGGAAAACGTATGGGAAAAAAAACATTATTTTTCAGTTTTCGGCCATTATAGTTTTTAAATAATGCATGCTACTGTAATTAAAACCCATGAAATGTATTTGCCCTTTTGTCCCGGTTATAAAACCATTTAAATTATGTCCCTATCACAATGTTTGGCGCCAATATTTTATTTGGAAATAAAGGTGCATTTTTTCAGTTTTGCGTCCATCCCTAATTACAAGCCCATAGTTTATAAAGTAACAGTGTTGTACCCTCCTGATATAAAGATTTAAAAAGTTCACTCCCTAAGGTAACGATTTATGTATTTTTTTTAATTGTAAATTTTTAATTTTTTTTTTAATTACAAAAAAAAAAAAATGGGGAGTGTGGGAGGTAATGAGTTAATTTTTTTGTGTATAAGTAATGTATGTGTGTGTGAAAAATAGTTTAGGGTGTAGTTTACTATTTGGCCACAAGATGGCAACAGTTTAATGCGACCTCCAAGCGTCCTTCCGGAAGCTTGGAGGAAGCACAAAGAGGCTGGGATTTTTTTTTCTTTTTCACAATGATCGCGCTGCTTAGCGAAAGCAGCAGATCATTGCGGGGGCAGAGCTCAACGAACGGGAATGTATTTTCCCGTTCATTGATCTCCGGGCGAGCGGGCAGCGGCGTGCACGATCGCGGGAGTGCGAGCGGGAGAGCGGACAGCGGTGGTAGCGGCGGGGGTACGTATATCTACGCTCCGAGCGGGGAAGTGAAGTCCAAAGGAGCGTAGATATACTGTACGCGGGCGGGGAACTAGTTAAGCCACCAAATAGAGAGAAAATATTCAAAATAATTTTGAAAGTATTTTATAATTTACTTTTTGGTACTTTGGTAAGTTATTTTAAATATGAGATTAAAAATTATCTCCTAGGAGAAAACTCAGGTGAAAAAGTGAATTGCATATGGGCCCAGGGGTTAAAATATCTCCTAGGAGAAAACTCAGGAGAAAAAAAAATTGCAACTGGGCCCTTGACTTAAAACCTGCAGTCATTTATTGACCCTTCTTGTTGATCACAAGCCATTGACATCAGTATTATTGCTAGTTGTCATGCTGTTTGATAAGTTTGTAGATGGGAGGGCTCACAAGTCCAGAACTATATGTAGTGTGGAAATTTTAAAGAACTTTGCTGTAACACTAAACTAGTTGCCACATGTAGAGTACTTGGCTGTACTTGCTTACCTGATCCACATTCGTATAAAGCAGTATAGCGCAGTGTCAGGCACCATACAAATCCATCAGCATTATCACACAGAACCTAACCTGAAGGCAGCAAATGCCTCCGCTCACCTTTCTCACCAGCCCACCTGTTAATGCTGGAAAATCATATGGATAGGGAGTGAGTCAGAAAATTTAACTTTTTAAAATACATTGCTAATATGTCTTGAGGCAAAAATGAATGATGGCGAACATATTTTTGCATAAATTATAAACCTATAAAGAGCCTTAAAGTGGGCATTATACTTTCATTTCTCTTAAAGGTCTTCTATAAAGAAAAAAAATGTACACTTATAAGAGATACATTTTGTTCCAGATTGAAATGCATTGTAAATGACGCTTTCCCTGTGTAGCGGTCCTTTTCTGTAGGTATTATTATGATGGCTCTTTTACAGACAAGCTTAGAAACAGTACACCTATTCTTAGGTATTCTCAAGGTTTTCTTTTGTAAATTTCACTTCCTGAACTAGGGCACAGTCCATCTACCAGAAAGGTGTACAAGCAGGTAGGCAGGCTGGCAGATGTCTTTATATGGGTCCTTGCCAGAAGGTGAATTTGAAAAGAAAAAAGAAAACCTTGACACTCCCACATGAGGATATGGACTAGTCCAAGACTTTTTGGTAAGAGGTTCAGATGCTTCAGATTAATACTACCTATTTTTGATGCTTAACCACTTGAGGACCGTGGGCTTTACCCCCCTTAAGGACCAGGCACTTTTTTTCCATTCAGACCACTGCAGCTTTCACGGTTTATTGCTCGCTCATACAATCTACCACCTAAATGAATTTTGGCTCCTTTTCTTGTCACTAATAAAGCTTTCTTTTGGTGCTATTTGATTGCTGCTGCGATTTTTACTTTTTATTATATTCATCAAAAGACATGAATTTTGTCAAAAAGATTTTTTTTTACTTTCTATGCTGACATTTTTCAAATAAAGTAAAATTTCTGTATACATGCAGCACGAAAAATGTGGACAAACATGTTTTTAATAAAAAAAAAAACCCATTCAGCCTATATTGATTGGTTTGGGTAAAAGTTATAGCGTTTACAAACTATGGTGCAAAAGTTAATTTTTTTTTCCCATTTTGAAGCATCTATGACTTTTCTGACCACCTGTCATGTTTCATGAGGGGCTAGAATTCCAGGATAGTATACATACCCCCCAAATGACCCCATTTTGGAAAGAAGACATCCCAAAGTATTCACTGAGAGGCATGGTGAGTTCATAGATTTTATTTTTTGTCACAAGTTAGCGGAAAATAACACTGTGACAAAAAAGAAAAAAAAATAGTGTTTCCATTTCTGCTAACTTGCGACAAAAAAAAATGAAATCTGCCACGGACTCACTATGCTCCTCTCTGAATACGTTGTGTGTCAAAAGAATTGAACAACCGGCACCAGTTTCTTAGACCGGCAGGTCGGGAGCCTTGGGTGCAACACCAATGTGCCTCCAGACAAGGTAGATCCAAGTGCACAAGAGAAAACAAGGGTCCCGGGCACCAATGGTTTGCAGTCACCCTTTATTCAGTTCCCGACACCTTCCAAACATATACATCAATCTTAGGCCTTACAGCCGTTTCGCAGGATAACCTACTTCTTCAGAGGCAAGAAAGTAACTATCTTGCCTCTGAAGAAGCAGGTTATCCTGCGAAACGGCTGTAAGGCCTAAGATTGATGTATATGTTTGGAAGGTGTCAGGAACTGAATAAAGGGTGACTGAAAACCATTGGTGCCCGGAACCCTTGTTTTCTCTTGTGCACTCCTCTCTGAATACCTTGAAGTGTCTACTTTCCAAAATGGGGTAATTTGTGGGGTGTGTTTACTGTCCTGGCATTTTGGGGGGTGCCTAATTGTAAGCACCCCTGTAAAGCCTAAAGGTGCTCATTGGACTTTGAGCCCCTTAGCGCAGTTAGGCTGCAAAAAAGTGCCACACATGTGGTATTGCCGTACTCAGGAGAAGTAGTATAATGTGTTTTGAGGTGTATTTTTACACATACCCGTGCTGGATGGGAGAAATATCTCCGTAAATGACAATTGTTTGATTTTTTTTTTTACACACAATTGTCCATTTACAGAGAGATTTCTCCCACTCAGCATGGGTATGTGTAAAAATACACCCCAAAACACATTATACTACTTCTCCTGAGTACGGCGATACCACGTGTGGCACTTTTTTGCAGCCTAACTGCGCTAAGGGGCCCAAAGTCCAAAGAGTACCTTTAGGATTTCACAGGTCATTTTGCGACATTTGGTTTCAAGACTACTCCTCACGGTTTAGGGCCCCTAAAATGCCAGGGCAGTATAGGAACCCCACAAATGACCCCATTCTAGAAAGAAGACACCCAAAGGTATTCCGTTAGGAGTATGGTGAATTCATAGAAGTTTTTATTTTTTTTGTCACAAGTTAGCGGAAATTGATTTTTAATAGTTTTTTTTACACAAAGTGTCATTTTCCGCTAACTTGTGACAAAAAATAAAATCTTCTATGAACTCACCATACTCCTAACGGAATACCTTTGGGTGTCTTCTTTCTAGAATAGGGTCATTTGTGGGGTTCCTATACTGCCCTGGCATTTTAGGGGCCCTAAACCGAGAGGAGTAGTCTTGAAACCAAATGTCGCAAAATGACCTGTGAAATCCTAAAGGTACTCATTGGACTTTGGGCCCCTTAGCGTTCTTAGGGTGTAAAAAAGTGTCACACGTGGTACCGCCGTACTCGGGAAAAGTAGTATAATGTGTTTTGGGGTGTATTTTTACACATACCCATGCTGGGTGGGCGAAATATCTCTGTAAATGACAATTGTTTGATTTTTTTTTTTTTTACACACAATTGTCCATTTACAGAGAGATTTCTCCCACCCAGCATGGGTATGTGTAAAAATACACCCCAAAACACATTATACTACTTCTCCTGAGTACGGCGGTACCACATGTGTGACACTTTTTTTGCAGCCTAGGTGCGCTAAGGTGTCCAACGTCCTATTCACAGGTCATTTTGAGGCATTTGTTTTCTAGACTACTCCTCACGGTTTAGGGCCCCTAAAATGCCAGGGCAGTATAGGAACCCCACAAGTGACCCCATTTTAGAAAGAAGACACCCCAAGGTATTCCGTTAGGTGTATGGCGAGTTCATAGAAGATTTTATTTTTTGTCACAAGTTAGTGACAAATGACACTTTGTGAAAAAAAAAACAATAAAAATCAATTTCCGCTAACTTTTGACAAAAAATAAAATCTTCTATGAACTCGTCATACACCTAACAGAATACCTTGGGGTGTCTTTTTTACTAAAATGGGGTCACTTGTAGGGTTCCTATACCGCCCTGGCATTTTACGGGCCCAAAACCGTGAGTAGTCTGGAAACCAAATGTTTCAAATTGACTGTTCAGGGGGGTATAAGCATCTGCAAATTTTGATGACAGGTGGTCTATGAGGGGGCGAATTTTGTGGAACCGGTTATAAGCAGGATGGCCTTGTCGATAACCGGTTGTATTGGGCCTGATCTGATGGATAGGAGTGCTAGGGGGGTGACAGGAGGTGATTGATGAGTGTCTCAGGGGGTGGTTAGAGGGAAAAATAGATGCAATCAATGCACTTGGGAGCTGAACGGAAGGGGGTCTGAGGGGGATCTGAGGGTTTGGCCGAGTGATCAGGAGCCCACACGGGGCAAATTAGGGCCTGATCTGATGGGTAGGTGTGCTAGGGGGTGACAGAAGGTGATTGATGGGTGTCTCAAGGTGTGATTAGAGGGGGGAATAGATGCAAGCAATGCACTGGCGAGGTGATCAGGGCTGGGGTCTGAGGGCGTTCTGAGGGTGTGGGCGGGTGATTGAGTGCCCTAGGGGCAGATAGGGGTCTAATCTGATGGGTAGCAGTGACAGGGGGTGATTGATGAGTAATTAGTGGGTGTTTATGGTAGAGAACAGATGTAAACAATGCACTTGGGAGGTGATCTGACGTCGGATCTGCGGGCGATCTATTGGTGTGGGTGGGTGATCAGATTGCCCGCAAGAGGCAGGTTAGGGGCTGATTAATGGGTGGCAGTGACGGGGTGATGGGTGGCAGTGACGGGGTGATTGATAGGTGGTTGACAGGTGATCAGTGGGTTATTACAGGGAAGAACAGATGTAAATATTGCACTGGCGAATTGATAAGGGGGGGAGGGGTCTGAGGGCAATCTGAGCGTGTAGGCGGGTGATTGGGTGCCCGCAAGGGGCAGATTAGGGTCTGATCTGGTGGGTAACAGTGACAGGTGGCGAATAGGGGGTGATTGATGGGTAATTAGTGGGTGTTTAGGGTAGAGAACAGATGTAAACACTGCACTTGGGAGGTGATCTGACGTCGGATCTGCGGGCGATCTATTGGTGTGGGTAGGTGATCAGATTGCCCGCAAGGGGCAGGTTAGGGGCTGATTGATGGGTGGCAGTGACAGGGGGTGATTGATGGGGGATTGACAGGTGATTGACAGGTGATTGACAGGTGATCAGGGGGATAGATGCATACAGTACACAGGGGGGCGTCTGGGGAGAATCTGAGGGGTGGGGGGGTGATCAGGAGGGAGCAGGGGGCAGTTTAGGGCATTAAAAAAATTAGCGTTTACAGATAGTGACAGGGAGTGATTGATGGGTGATTAGGGGGGTGATTGGGTGCAAACAGTGGTCTGGGGCGTGGGCAGGGGGGGGTCTGAGGGGTGCTGTGGGCGATCAGGGGGCGGGGGGGGAAATCAGTGTGCTTGGGTGCAGACTAGGGTGGCCGCAGCCTGCCCTGGTGGTCCCTCGGACACTGGGACCACCAGGGCAGGAGGCAGCCTGTATAATACACTTTGTATACATTACAAAGTGTATTATACACTTTGTATGCAGCGATCCGGGTGCTAGTAACCCGCCACCGCTTCCGAACGGCCGGCGGGTTACAGCGCGAGGTGGGCAGAGCCAGTCCCCGGCGGAGGATCGCGTCACGAATGACGCGATCGCTCCGCCCATGCCCGTGCAAGGACCGCCGTATGGTATATGCGGCGGTCTTTGCGGGATCCACTTCCCGGCCGCCATTTGTACATGCGGCGGTCAGGAAGTGGTTAACATCCTCTAATACTTTCCTCCTGCAACCCTATCGCCTAAAAGGAAGTTGTGCATTTTTGTATTTTTTGGTCTGCAGCCCATTCACCAAGATCTTCAGCACCAGTGCCATAAACGCAAATGACCTGAAACATTAAGCTGGGGGGTGAGGGAGTTAGAGGTTAGAGATCACGAGATGGTAGGGTTAGGCTGCATATGGAGCCAGGGATAAAAGAAATGTCATAATGAGGAGCTTGCATTACTGGACTATGAATCTCAGCAATGCAAACACAAAAAGAACATACATACATTATCCAGATCATGTTCCAAGTGGCGTTCATCTTGATTACTCTAAAGCTACAATCCAAGAGTACTGTACTAACCACATAGATACTGTTCAGACAGCCCCGGGCTGCCCATGAGGTTGGGTGAGGCAGGTTCCTCAGGGAAGGAAGTGTGTGTGGGGTGCCCGCCTGGCCGTGGGTGGGGGGCCGCTGAGCTGGATGAGGTAGCAGCCAGGAAGGGGGAGCATCAGCCACAGCGGTGGGGAGGGTGTCAGACCCCCCCCTCTCTCCCTCACCTCGGACCCCCCCTTCCTCACTCCCCCTCCATCTGTTTGCCCAGCATTTAAGTCAGCAGCTATCAGGCCAGCGGGGAAGCAATGACTCACCTTCCTGCTTCCGTTCCAGTACTGCGTTCCACTGCTGTCACTTCCTGCAATGCTGCACACTGTACTTCTGCAGTACAGTCGGCGGCATTGCAGGAAGTGACGCGGCGGAGGAACACAGTACTGGAACGGAAGCAGGAAGGTGAGTCATTGCTTCCCCGCTGGCCTGATAGCTGCTGACTTAAATGCTGGGCAAATAGCTGGAGGGGGAGTGCAGACGGGGGAGCCCCAAGTGAGGGAGGTTCACCTTCCTGGCTGCTACCCCCCATGCTACCTATACTGGGGACAATGATACTACCTATGGGGGGGGGGGGGCAGCATACTCAAGTTTGCCTCAGGCAGCAAAAAGTCTAGACCTGGCCCTGTGTTCAGATGGTCTTATGGTAGCTCTGTTGTGCTATTGCATTTATAGGTAGCTTTGTCATCTAAAGTCAGATGAACCATATGGTTTCGTAAACTTTATTTTTTTAAAAAAAAATTTATGGTGCGACCCGCACCAAAGGCTGTAGTTTTTGACTTTTGTCCTGTCCAGTAGCATAAAATGGCATGTTCTCAATGCTACCAGTAACTGATAATATATCTTGTAGAATCATTAATTGAACCTGTAACTGCCAAATCTTTTTCTTTAAATTTCACTAGGCTGAGAAGCTGCATTGTAAGTTGTTTTGTGGAAGACAATGATCTTTGTATTGCACAACTTACATGTGTGATTTAGCCCTCTGGCAAGTCTGTCCTCCTTATGAACTCACACCGCTGACTGAACCAGTAGTGTAGAAGAGCCTGTTGTCTTCTTGCAAAGCAAGAAACAAAACTTCATGTTAGTTAAGGACAGCTAGAATTCTGTTTAATGGATCACACAAAAAAATCTAGATTACCCCACAAAAATAACTATGCTTACAGGGTAAGTGAAGAGAAAGCATTGAGTGCCTCCTCTACTGAACATCAGCATTGTGAATCATTTGTTTGTTGCTTGTTACTGCACATGTATGTTGTAAGTAAACCTGGCACAAAAAGAAGCTTGAACCTCTGCAGTGCACAGCTGCCCAGTCCACAAGGATTTGCTATTTAATACATAATCAGAACACTTGCTGGTATAGTGTGAGTGGTTTCTTACATAGCACCCTAGGTCATCATGTTTCTTAGCTGAGCGACCAGTCTCTAGGCCTGTTGTCACATGTCCTATGATGATATTGAATCCTGCAATATTTACATCAGTCACATCATAGGATTATGCTGGGAATACACAGTTCGTTTTTTAGCTGATTAGATGGTTCGATGGATAATTTCCGACATGTCCGATCTCCTTTTCAATTCTGTGGCCACTCGTTTGCGGATAGAAGTGAATGGAAAAAGATACAAAAAACGAGCGGAAGATAAGAGAATCAACTGCAGGATCGAGCGGGAAAAACGATCGAGCAGAAACGCACGGCAGAAACTAACCGTGTGTTCACAGCATTATACAGTGGCTGGAGAGTTCAGGAAGGGCACGTCCCAGTGTCAGCTGGTTAGCATGCTGTTAAGGCTGTTAACCTTGATGTGGATTTAAGCCTTTGACCATGGTTCAAATCTTTGTTCAAGCCAGTACAAAAAATGATGATTAAAAATGATCTTGGTGGCCAATGAGCGTGCCCTAAGTGGCTGCAGCCCTGAAGCACTTTAAGTCAGTCAGGAGAAATAAGCGCTATTAATGTTCTGTGTCTTGTCTCTTTGTAGTCCAGGGACACATCAGCAGAGCAGTATGTTTAGCAAAATGATTTTTTTCCAGTTTCTGAATGGCCAATTACAGGAAATTTGAATATGGGTGACTTACAGCTAATTTCTGTGTCAGTCTACCTCTGCTAATGCAGTGAAACTATGCAGTTTGTACAGGACATAAAATCAGAATTGCTGCTAAAGGCCGTAGTTGCTGGTAAGTTCAGAAAATGGACTGTGCCGTAGAGGGCACTATTGAAATAGTATATCAGCTGCATTTACCCTATGGTCAGGTATGTAATCAGAGTGAGTGGTCTGATGGCAATATTGTTGCTGGGCATTGGGTAGGCCTTTGTGTGTTGACATTGCCGCCTCCTCCTGGGTCTATAGTGGACAGAAAAAATTGGAAGAACATGGGGATGTGTGGTGTGGAGTAGAGCAAATCAGCATCCATTAAAACAGAAAAAAAGCAAGGTAAGCGTGCATATTGTATTATGAATATGGACAGAATGACTGTAATTGAAGTGACAGTCCTACATGGTGTAATTTGTTCCAAAGGTGCATCTTTCCTTTAATGCACCTTATTCAGTACATTTTAACATTGTTCTGTTCAGGTTATTGGACTAGACTGTTAATCTGCTGTGGACTTCAAAGGCTAAAGTAGTAGCTCAGTTGTGGCTGATGAATATTGATTTAGACTAGCAATGTGACCTCATCAGTTTTGAGTTCACCTACAACTCTGAAACAGCATATTGTGTAATTTATTATAACGGTTTTTGAAATATCAACATGATGATTTTTAGCATTCCGTTCTCAGCCAAAGCAAATAGAGAGGGATCGGATTTTGACTGCACAGTGCTTAGATACAGCTTCTTAGTGACAGCTGTATATATTTAAAACAACCAAAACACACAAATTGTGAGCAATTAAAATGTGTTCTGGACAAAACAATGAAAGCTACCCAATGTTTGGTGGACTTAGTCATGAATTTTATACTAATTCGACAACAAAGCCTAAAATTCTTTCTTGTATGCAGGCTGGATTAAACTTCATCGTCATGTAACTATTAATATTGTGAATCCAGATTTGTTGGGAAGTATGCTAACAAGAATTCCAGTTCTGAGCATAAAGCCCTTAAATGTAGCAAAAAATAAAATTACCTGATGCAGGACACACTTTGGATCATGATGTGCATATTTTCCCACACTTCACCACTATTTGTATCCTCCTCTTGGACTTTGGAAACCTTCTCTTGCAATCTAAAATTGCTGTCGCCTGGAAGTAGCGTCCGGTCATTGTGAGTGCCTTATCCGCAGCAAGGGACTTGAGGATCGTATCGAGATGGCACAGGGCGGCTGCAGGGGGCTGGTAGAAGCCCCAGGTAAGTGAAACTGTTTTTTGCTTTTTTTCATTTGGGTTTAGCCTCACTTTACGTTTCTTTGTGATCTGTCTGCAATACTGTAGACTGCAAAAGGTTTGAAAACCTCACCAATACTGAAACTACTGTAGACTGATAATCTGGGAGTAAACAAAGGGGTTAGCAGATGAGGCTGTGATCTTCAATTTCTAGCTGTAACAAATTGTGTATTGAGGGTAAGTTTGAAAATGTGCAGGCTTGAAGCATGATGAACAGGCTGTAGGAGAGCATTCCAAAGGAGAGGGGGCACTCGTGAGAAGTCCTGAATGCGTGAGAGGAGATGACCAAGCTGGACAACAAGAGTCTCTTGGGAGGATTGGAGGTCCTGAGAGGGATGTTACCTAGAGCAGAGTTCCCCAACCCTGTCCTCAAGGCCCACCAACAGTACATGTTTTGCAGAAAATCACAAACATGCACAGGTGGGTTAATTAGTGTCTCAGCAGAGCTGAATTATTACCTATGTGAATATCCACAAAACATGCACTGTTGGTGGGCCTTGAGGACAGGTTTGGGGAACACTGACCTAGAGTATAAAGTATTAGAGGCAGAGGGTCATCAGACAGCCAGGCAACTGGTAGTTTTTTTTTTGTTTTTCTTCCATATCCCTCTCACTTCAGGTTTGAACTGCATCCTTGGCAGTCCATTCAGGGGTTGGCAGAGAAGGGGTAGTATCAGAGGAGTGGGAGCAGAGCTCAGTAGCACAGTTATTTGTAGTACACACTAGGCCAGTGATGGCTAACCTTGGCACTCCAGCTGTGGTGGAACTACAAGTCTCATGAGGCATTGCAATACTCTGACAGCTCTAAGCATAACTCAGGGAGGCAGAGGCATGATGGGATTCGTAGTTTTGTCACAGCTGGAGTGCCAAGGTAAGCCATCACAGCACTAGGCCCTTTTTTATTTCCTACATGCAATATTTTGTGAATTCATATTTGTGAATCATTTACCTCTCAATATGGTAATATACCTTACCTAGTCAGTAATTTTTAGTTTTACATGTGGTAACAGCTTTTGATAGTGCTTGATAAAGTCAGTAGTTTTTTTGCTTTACTACATGTGGTAATGCTCTGTGAATTTAGGGGAAAAAATGCTGGCCATCCTGCCTACTCATTTGCACACTTTTTTGGAAGTTTGACTGAGCCACTCAACTTTCCGTACTCTCTGCTAGATGGGTTGGTGAACGCTCAGAGGCGCGGCCTGACAAACGAGCGTTCCTCTATCAATCTTCTGTCCCGCAGGAACACACGACTGATGCAAACGAGTTCAAACAATCACTGCACTTTCTGTGAGAGTTACTGGGAACTTAAAGATTCCAGTCTACCATGAAAGTCACTATCGCTGTGCGCAGCAAAGCATTGTTTGCCTAATCACTCATATGTACACATGTCGCAAGATTGTGGAAACAATCGATCGTTGCTCAAAAAATCGTCAGTCGTGGGAAAAATTGTTCAATAAATTGTAACGTGGGTATGTAGCTTTAAGGACAACTGTAGCAAAGGGGATATGGAATCTGCCATATTTACTTCCTTTTAAGCCATACCAGTTGCCTGGCTATCTTGCTGATCCTCTGCCTGTAATACTTTTAGCCATAAACGCTGAACAAGCATGCAGCGGATCAGGTATTTTTGACATTGTCAGATCTGATATTAGCTGCATGCTTGTTTCTGGTATTATTCAGACACTACTGCAGCCAAACAGACCAGCATGGCTACCAGGCAACTGGTATTGTTTAAATGGAAATAAATATGGCATATTCTTTTTACTACAGTTGTCCAAGTGCTGTTTAAAAAAAAACGACAATCCCTTATAAGGAGTTAGACTACTCCAAAACCTGTGCGTAAGTGACAGCGACATAGAAAAAAGCTATTTATACTGTACATAACTGAGACAAATGTACATGTAATATGTTTGCCTACCTATGCATTTTAAATTTGACTATTTTTTACATTTGATTGGTACAAGTCCAAGCTGCATACAATTTACATGACATTTGCATGCAAGCTGAAATTTTCAGCGTTTTGACCATTGCTTGTATTACATTTTAACAATACTGGTCTCTACTAAATTTGTAAAAAATGTGCTTACTTGCAATTTTTTGATTTTTCTTAGTTTGCTGAAATCATGAAACTGCTGCCTTTTGTCTCCTGTGTTAAGTTATCCATGGCAATCTGTGTTCAGTAGCATAACTACTGTTAGTGATAATTTTTATCAGGTTTTAAGTTGCCCTTTCCTTTCCAGTTGTTTGTTATACTTGGGATATTTTTAGTGTTCTATTAACTATTTTATGTTTTAGATCATATTATATTAGGCTGGATTTTCAGCTCTTGGGAGTGAACCTTTGCTTGCACTGGGCTTCATGCCATATCATAAGCTGTACTGTTTTCAGAGAAGATGCTTGTGAATTAGAAAGTGTTGGGAAGAAAAGACAGGGCAATGCTTCAGTGCCATTCTTTCATAATGGTTCACTGAGTACAATTTTCGCACATGGCAAGTTACATAGATGGCCTTCAGCTTAAAAATATTTATTAATGTGTTGATACATCTATTTGCTGGTTTTGTGTAGCTAACTGGAAAGCAGTGCTAAGAAATGACTGTCACCATCAATATATCTGTTATAGAAGACTCTAATTCTTTCAACATGTTCATATGGTTTCATAAAGCCCCCAATGCAGGGTAAATCCCCCTGGTGTTGTAAGACAAGATTGCTGCTTGAAAATGTTTAGGCTTAGTCCATTTCTTCTCACCACTGGAACCATAAGGGACTATGGGAAACAGTGTTTATACTAAGCTTAAATTGATTGGGCAAGTTTAATGCAAACAGGTCAAAGGTACAACTGCTTAGCTAGTCTCATCAACCACTCAGGTTTCAGCTTCAGTTTATAAGTAGAGGCCAGGGAAAGATAACATCTGGCTGGGAGTGCATGTGCAGCAATTTTATTTATGATTGAATGGATATTAATGGTAGGGAGGAGCAAACTGAGAGCGGCTTCATTTCTTAGCTATGTTACTTCGCAGATAAGATGAATAGCCAAACTTTGATCACATCTGGCTCTCTTATCAAAGCATTTGATGGAAAACTTTTCTCCAGCACAACCCTGAACGAGATGTCCTTGATGAGTGAAGAAGTGCAGACAAGTTAATAGCGGCAAAGTCAAGTGCATGTCCTAATTTGTCCCTTACCAAGGCCATTTTCTACTGTCTGCTTAAGTGTATGCACAGGCTTATGACTATGATACGCATGACTACTGTAGGAGTACAGAAAGCTGGAAGTGTACGCATTGTTTGATTATATACAAGTAGAGGAATGGATTAGGTGGCAGTGATCTGACCACTTGTAACAAGTGGTTTTGTCCCCCCCCCCCCCCCCCTTATTTTTTCTTAATCAGGTTTTCCTTGCTGAATCTCTGCCTTTAATGTTTTACCTAAACCGATATGTATATCCATCTATTTCAAGGCCTGCACACTTTTCAAGGGACCACTGTAATCCCTCAGAGCGTTCCAAAGCCAGGACATTAGACTGCTTGTCAGTACCTACACAAGTGTTTGCAGAACTAGAATTCTCAATACTTTTATACATACACTACATGTCAAAAATATTACAGCATACAGATTTTTTCAGTTTGTTTCAAGGGTGTTTAAGAGAAATCCAAGCATGACAATCCGGGTTAAAGCGGAAGTATACTATCCCCCGTGCAGGGGAACAGAAATGGTAACGACATTCACCACAGTCAAAACCTTGGCTAACTTTAATATAACAATTTTTATTATAGCTGGGAAAGGGAAAAAAGGAGGGGAGGATATGACAGAGGGAGGAAGGATGGCCCATTGGGTGTCATTCGCTTCAGTCCAATTGGGCCAGGGTAGGTTGAGTGGGAAGGGAGGAGAAGGAAAAGGAGAGGAAAACAGCTGGTATATTACCAATCATATATAAATATAACTGGTAACAAAAGTCTCCAAGTGGACTACAACATGTTAACATTTCTGATCATGAGATAGCCAGGAAAGGCCTTAAAGAGACACTGTAGTGAAAAAAAATATAATGAATTGGTTGAGTAGTATGGATAATTACTAGAAGATTAGGCGCAAATAAAATAGTCTCATATTTTTTCAGTTAGTGTTTTTTATACCATTGCATCATTATTTAATATTTTCAGTTTACACACCACTCGGCATTCTACATGTTTTTACAAAGCAGTCTTGTGAACTTTTGACCTGTCCTAATTAGAGAAAAAGATACAATGACTGACAGTTGAAATAACAAGCTTCTAACAAGCTTCTAACAAGCTCTCTGCTACTTTGAAAGTGGTGGAGCCCAATGGCTTTTTTGCATAGATAACTGGAGGTTCTTAACTCTTCCTGTACTGGAAACAATATTAGACTTATGTCTCTGCTCCTATTGCTTTATTTCTTAGCTGTACTACACATACAAATTATTACATCATAATTTTTTTTTTCACTTCAGTATGTCTTTAAATTAGTAAACATGGTATTGTCTTGCCAATCCGTCCACAATGGCCAGGTTTTAAAAAAATAAAAAAGTGGGGAGTTTTTTTTTTTATTGAAATTCAAGCCGTTCAATGTCTAATCATATCTAATCTGAAAGCATAAGAACAAATAAACAACTGAAGTTAAAAAGAAATCATGGAATTTTAGACCAAACTGAAATGTATTCTAAACTTTTGAATCATCAAAGTAGCCACCTTAGGCAGATAGAACTGCTGATAATCCTAATTCTTTACTCAGATAATTTCATGCTTGACAAACCATGTATTATCTTCATAAAAATGTGCTTTTAATTTTAAAAGTTTTGGAATGACATAGGAAGCTGTAGCTATACTTGGTAACCAGAACTACAGCATGTAAATATTCCCAAGTGGAGCTAATTATTGGCCATAATTATGGGAATGTTTACATTACTGGTTTAAAATGTGCATATTTTCCTGTCATATAATTGTGATTTTATTTTAGTACATTGTATATGTATTCTCAGTACCAAAGTATTGCCAGAGGCAATTTATGAAATACTGTATGCATAGTTATATAAAAAGCATCTTTGGAGTAGTTCTACTATATGTAAAATGACATTGTGGCCGGACTGATAATTTTGTTAGCTACACGGAGCCTGCAGCCTCACAAGTGTCCCAAGGTCATCTGAAATCCTGGCACACTGTCAGCCACATTACATCTGGGTGGAAAAGGAAAAGTTAAACTATTTGTTAGAAAAGGGAGTTGCTGAACCATAATTAACTACTCCCGTGAAATGTAATGGGAGCCTATAACTCAGCCCACTCTGTTTTTGTCATTAAATCACAAATGACATTAAGATCCTGAAATTAATTGGGAATGTAACTTGTAATTTAACGATAAACCATAACTCAACTCCTTCTTTCCATTAATCCAATTAAACCATTACACAAATTATTTTCTTGTAATGAAAGGTTGCGTGGAGATTTGGGAATGACCTCTTACTTTACGTCAGTCATATTAACTATCAGTTTTATACAGTATTAGTTGAGGACAATTTTCTTTTTTTATATTATATGGTAGATTTTTTTTTTGAGCATATTAACACTTTCTAATATTGTATTGCCGAAAAAAATAAATGGTTTTGCACTAAGCTTGTAAGTAATTAGTTCATGCTGCTAAACACAATCGCTAGCGCTTTAGCTATTTAGATTTTGATAAGTGACTTTTTAGAGATTTTTGAATGAATGTGTTTTTTGCAGATTCATTCAAGCGAATTTGCTCAAACAAATGCTACATGCAGCGCATTTTCAATTTTAACGAAATCGCAACCCTGCTGTGGGAACACCCATAGGGTGCCACTTAAAGTAGATATGAACTCTTGCACAGGACAGAAGGGAAACTGTGAAAGGCACCCTGTATGTATTTAGAGAGTTTAGCCTAATTCCCCCTCACCCCCCACCGCCGTGACTAATTACAAGTTGATATTTTCTGTCCCTGTCTGGCCGCACAGGCGCAGTGGCCCATTGACTCGCTGAGTCACCGAAAGTGGGACGCTGCGGGGGACCAGAGGATCGGTTTGTCACCGTGCGGAGTGAGTCAGACACATGGTGGCTAGAGGGAAGGGGGCCGGTAGAAGCCCCAGAAAAGTTACACTGGCTTTTTTTTTGTATCACTTTGTTCCCTTTAAGGCAGGGAACACACTTGACTTTCAGCTTTCCGAGCACGTTTTTCTGCACACCAAGTGTGTTTCCATGCAGGAAAACGCGCGCGTTTTTTAACAGCTGATGTAAATGATAGAGGAAACTGCCAAAATGTGCAGTCTCATCATGCAGAATGTCAGTTTTTCTTCTGCGTGCGAACACAGTAAGTGTGAACTAGCACATTGATTAACATGAGTTCTCAGTTTTTCTGTGCAGAAAACTCGTAGGAAAACTGTCAAGTGTGTTCCCTGCCTCAAGCAGACCTGAACTCAAAACTTCCTATCTGCTCTAAAAGATAAGCAACATAATAACCTGTAAAGAAAAACATTTCTTTGTTACAGCTGATACAAATCCTGCAATAAATCTGTACTTTCTACTTTTTTCTACTTCCTGCTTTCATGCAAGCAGACATATTACTAATATCCTGTGCTTTCAAATAAACTTATCTGCCATGGCAGTCAGGTGACACGGGGAGAGATCAAATTAAAACTGGTGGGCAGCATGCTGGCGTAGTGGTTAGCGCCCTCGCCTTGCTGTGCTGTGTCCCTGGTTCGAATCCCAGCTAGGGCACTATCTGCACAGGGTTTGGATGTTCTCTCTGTGTCTGCATGGGTTTCTTCCGAACACTCTGGTTTCCTCCCACATCCCAAAAGCATACAGATAAGTTAAATGGTTTCCCCCCCAAAATTGGCCCCAGATTCATACACTACACAATACATACATGATGGAGGACACATAACTATGATAGGGATTAGATTGTGAGCCCCTCTGAGGGACAGCTAAGTGACAAGACAATATACTCTGTACAGCGCTGCGGAATATGTATGCACTACATCAGCTGTGCCCAACCTACGGCCCGTGGGCCATTTGTGGCCCGCGAGGCCAGTTTCTGTGGCCCGCGCGGCGGTGTCCTGCGGAGTGGGAGGCTGGGGGTGACTGAGGAGGCTGCCCACGGAGGGGTAGAGGATCGGGTGGTATTGCGTAGTAAAGTATCGGCGTAGTCCCGCGCATACACGCTGGTATTCAGCCCCGGGTAGCGCTGGGATAGTTAGAAAGCCTCGCTCATTGGTTAGTGCAGGAACCTTCCTTCAATAGGAATTAGGCTGATTCCTATTGGAGGAAGGTTCCTGCACTAACCAATGAGCGAGGCTTTCTAACTATCCCAGCGCTACCCGGGGCTGAATACCAGCACATTCTCAAGTATGCGCGGGACTACGCCGATACTTTACTACGCAATACCACCCGATCCTCTCCTACTCGGGCAGCCCCCTCAGCCCCACACAGACAGGGCAGCCCCCTCAGCCCCACACAGACAGGGCAGCCTCCTCAGCCCCACACAGAGCTGGCAGCCTCCTCAGCCCCACACAGACAGGGTAGCCTCCTCAGCCCCACACAGACAGGGCAGCCTCCTCAGCCCCACACAGACAGGGCAGCCTCCTCAGCCCCACACAGACAGGGCAGCCCCCTCAGCCCCACACAGACAGGGCAGCCCCCTCAGCCCCACACAGACAGGGCAGCCCCCTCAGCCCCACACAGACAGGGCAGCCCCCTCAGCCCCACACAGACAGGGCAGCCCCCTCAGCCCCACACAGACAGGGCAGCCCCCTCAGCCCCACACAGACAGGGCAGCCTCCTCAGCCCCACACAGACAGGGCAGCCTCCTCAGCCCCACACAGACAGGGCAGCCCACTCAGCCCCACACAGACAGGGCAGCCCACTCAGCCCCACACAGAGCTGACAGCCCCCTCAGCCCCACACAGAGCAGACAGCTCCCTCAGCCCCACACAGAGCGGGCAGCCCCACACAGAAACTGGCTCACATTCTCGCATCACAGATGATCATCTTCATTCTGTATTAAGAATAAATGTTACAAATTTGGAGCCAAATATCCAGAAATTGGTTTCTGAAAAACAACCGCAAACTTCTCATTAAGAAAATGTGCATCAAATGGTGAGTACAACAATTCTTATATTGTCGTTTTCTTTCCATTTCCAACACCATGTTAACTGTTACTAGAAAAACGTTTAAAGTTTTACATCGAAAATTTGTATGCATGGTGTTCCGGCCCTCGAGATTTTTCTTGATTTAAAGTTCGGCCCTCGGGCCAAAAAAGGTTGGGCACCACTGCACTACATAAATACTAAATAGACACAATTGAGGTGGAATCCTCTAAATACATACAGGATGCATTTTCTCTTTTTTTCCTTCTGCTCCGTGCAAAAGTTCAGGTCCACTTTAAATTACTTGCCCCTCCCTCCCCCCCCCCCCCCCCCACACTTGCAAAAGGCATGCAAATGCGCAGTGTTTGGTCTCTCTGCACCGTGAAAGTGTGGGTGACAGGCAGGGACAGGGGAGGACCCCGGGGAGGCTCATGGCTATGCTGGGCTGGATGGCTGCACCGTGCACGCCTGGCAGTGAAGGCACATTCTGTTGCCTTCGCTGCTGGCTTCCGCTACTTCTCACTCTCTCCTCTTTGTGGCTTGTGATGTAGTGGGCAGACTGGACGGGCTTCCTCTCTTTTTATTGGCAGGAATAAGGTGCCGGGCGATCTTTGATTAGAGCCCTGGAGGAGGGAGGGAGGACCACGCTTAGCTGCACAAAACCCGACTCAGAGTTTCCTACTGCAAAGTGTGCATGCCAGGCACATGCGCATGGGATCGCGGTTTAAATTTGCTCTGTTTGGACAGACGCCTGTACTCAAGTACAGGCAAACACCTACAGCTGATTTTGGGGGGCATTTGGACGGACGGTCTGTCTAAATATGGACGCGTCGCACCGCTGAAACCTGGAACTATAAAAGAAAAAAAGTAGCTTGAAACTGGACCTTATAGTATACCTGAACTGAGCGGGATATGGTGGCTACCATATTTATTTTTTTTTAAACAATACATGTTGCCTGGCAGTCCTGTAGATCTTTTTGGCTGCAGTAGTACCTGAATCGCATACCCCGAATCAAGCATGCAGCTAATCTTACCAGATTTCTGTCAAACACCTGATCTGCGTGCTCGGGGTCTGTGACTAAATGTATTGGAGTACAACAAGAGGAGAGCGAGGAGAGGAGACCGGCACTGCAATCGACTTATTTATTCCATGCTGTAAAAGGTGCATACAAAGAGTCACATACTCAGTGCAAAATAGTAAACATACCAGGTGGATGAAGCAATGTGGGTGACGGTGGGTGCTGGGCACTGTGGGCCTGACGGCCGTTTTGCACAGACGTGCGCTTCAACGGAGCCTCCACGTCCGCGCGAAACGGCCGTCAGGCCCACAGTGCCCAGCACCCACCGTCGCCCACATTGCTTCATCCACCTGGTATGTTTACTATTTTGCACTGAGTATGTGACTCTTTGTATGCACCTTTTACAGCATGGAATAAATAAGTCGATTGCAGTGCCGGTCTCCTCTCCTCTCTCTCCTCTTGTTGTACAGCATTACTATTTCCTATACCAGAGCACGCAATTGCAACCATGCTGTTTAAAGCATAGTGGTCCTGCCAGCTCCCCACTCAAGATTGTATACCTGCTGCAGTGCCAACCTGCACACCTTTTTTCGCTATAAATGTATTGGAGGCAAAGGATCAGCAGGAGAGCCAGAAAATGTGCATTGTAAAAAAAAACCAAAAAAACCTTCCAAAACAATGCATATGTCTGCCTCCATATTCCTTTCATTTCAGGTGTCCTTTAAAGGGAACTTTAAGTGAGAGGAATATTCAGGTTGCTGTCTTCATTCTCTAAAGCCCCGTCTACACGGGGAGATGTTGGGAAGATGTTGTGGCGATCGGCGGCCTGTTGCGCGTCGCCGCGCGTGCCCGCCGCGTCCCCCGCATTCGATTCCCCGCTCGTGCCCGCTCGTCCCCGCCGGCGCCGCTTATCTCCCGCACGATTCCCTGCCATTGTCCCCTCGCGGGGATCGAGCAGGGAATCGGCGGTGCGGAGATCCGTCCTGTCGGATCTTATCAATCGAGCCGCATCAGCGGCTCGATTGATAAGGAGCATCGCGGCCGCATCTACTCGTGTAGATGCGGCTTAATGCACAATGCCAGTTGCCTGACTTCAGTGCTGATGCTCTGCGTGTTACTGGCCCATTCTAAGCATACAGATAAAATGCTTTGACTCTAGTGTGACTCCACAGGCTGAATGCTTGAAGATTTGTGACTCTCCCAACTGAAGTCAAAATCTTAGCATAACAGTCAGGCTACTATGGTAGCATTTTAAGTGAATGAAGAGGCAGCCTTTGTATTCTTCACACTCCAGGTTCCCTTTAAAGCAGCCCTAACACTATACTCACACTGTACATAGGGTGAGGGTTTTTTTTTACACTATTCATTGGTATCAGTTATAACTGAAAGGACAGCTGATTTTTCAGTGTAATGTCCATGTTTCCCCATGGCTCAGTTCGCACTATACACCTGTCACAATCACTGCTTCGGAAAGTTAAAAAGCATCTGTTTTTCAGTGTGCAGGGTGGGCCATTTATATGGATACACCTTAATAAAATGGGAATGGTTGGTAATAACTTCCTGTTTGTGGCACATTAGTATATGTGAGGGGGGAAACTTTTCAAGATGGGTGGTAACCCTGGTGGCCATTTTGAAGTTAGCCGTTTTGAATCAAACTTTTGTTTGTTCAATAGGAAGAGGGTCATGTGACACATCAAACTTATTGGGAGTTTCACAAGAAAAACAATGGTGTGCTTGGTTTTAATTTAACTTTATTCTTTCATGAGTTATTTATAAAATGTGTTCAATGTGCTGCCCATTGTGTTGGATTGTCAATGCAACCCTCTTCTCCCACTCTTCACACACTGATAGCAACGCAGGAGAAATGCTAGCACAGGCTTCCAGTATCCATAGTTTCAGGTGCTGCACATCTTGTATCTTCACAGCATAGACAATTGCCTTCAGATGACCCCAAAGATAAAAATCTAAGGGGGTCAGATCAGGAGACCTTGGGGCCATTCAACTGGCCCACGATGACCAATCCACTTTCCAGGAAACTGTTTATCCAGGAATGCTCGGACCTGACACCCATAATGTGGTGGTGCACCATCTTGCTGGAAAAACTCGGGGAACGTGCCAGCTTCAGTGCATAAAGAGGAAACTCATCATCATGTAGCAATTTTGCATATCCAGTGGCCTTGAGGTTTCCATTGATGAAGAATGGCCCCACTATCTTTGTACCCCATATACCACACCATATCATCAATTTTTTTGCTGTCAACAGTCTTGGAGGGATCTATACTATGTGGGTTAGTGTCAGACCAACAGCGGTGGTTTTGTTTGTTAACTTCACCATTCACATAAGTTTGCCTCATCACTTGAACAAAATCTTCTGCATAAACTGAGGGTCCTGTTCCAATTTTTGTTTTGCCCATTCTGCAAATTCAGTGCGCCTATCTGGGTCATCCTCATTGAGATGCTGCAGTAGCTGGAGTTTGTAAGGGTGCCATTTGTGAGGAACAAATATCCGCCGATAGGATGTTGGACTAATGCCACTCTCCAGTGACATGCGGCTAGTGCTACGCTGTGGGCTCTTGCTGAATGAAGCTAGGACAGTCACTGATGTTTATTCATTAGTGACGGATTTCATGCGTCCACATTTTGGCAAATCCAACACTGAACCAGTTTCATGAAACTTAGCAAGCGGTTTGCTAACTGTAGCATGGGAGATCAGTGGTCTCGTAGGGTGTCTTGCATTGAAATCTGCTGCAATGACCCGGTCCTATCCGCTCCTCACATGTTAATCAATGGCTGTAAACAAAGAGAAACTTGTAAATAACTCATGAAAGAATAAAATTACATTAAAACCAAGCACACCATTGTTTTTCTTGTGAAATTCCCAATAGGTTTGATGTCACATGACCCTCTTCCTATTGAAAAAACAAAAGTTGGATTCCAAATCATCGACTTCAAAATGGCCGCCATGGTCACCACCCATCTTGAAAAGTTTCCCCCCTCACATATACTAATGTGCCACAAACAGGAAGTTAATATAACCAACCATTCCCATTTTATGAAGGTGTATCCATATAAATGGCCCACCCTGTATAGTGTAAAAGAGGCCTACTCTGGTCTGGATTGAATGTCCAGGTGGGTGAAAGATGAGTTGGGCCTCTTGCACACTACATGCGATTCTAATTTTTTTTTAATTCCGATTGAGAAAAAAAAAAATACTACATGTTGCTACGTTTTTTTAAATCTGGATAAAAAATCAGGTTGCATAAAAAAAAAAAAAAAAAAAAATAAAAAAAATTTTTTAAATCACATGTAGTGTGCAAGATGACTTGCTAAGGTCTGTAGGTCAGTTGGAATGGGAAGGGTAACATTCAGCTTTCAAGGCAAAGTAAAACTTCCTGCCTGCACTCACATCAGATGAGGCCTTTTACATTTGGCTCCTGACAAGCTAGTCTCAGGGGATTACAAATAAGGTGCTTAAAAAGAGATTTTTATTAAAGTGTACTAAAAGTGACATGTGCATGAGATAACTAAAGTGACGTGTACAACGTGCCATATAAATACGTACAGGTAGTCCCCGGTTAACAAATGATAGGGGGACTCTAGGTTAAATTTTAACCCGAATCTGTTCTCAAGTCTGAACACTGTGCCATCTCTCTCCTCTGTGCCCCCCCCCCCTCCCCATTCCTCCAGTGTCCCCCTCTGTGTCACCTCATCCCTCTGTACCTGCTTATACAATTTTAAAAGCCATTTTTTCTTAGAATTTTTTTAAATCTATTTTCTCGGGTACTTAACTACTTGCCGACCGCCCACTGCACAGGGGCGGCCGGAAAGTGGATCCCGCAAGGACCACCGCATGCACAGAGGCGGCGGTCCTTGTACGGGCATGGACGGAGCGATCGCGTCATCCGTGACGCGATCCTCCGCCGGGGATCGATGGCCGGGGATTTAGCCTCCAGCTCGCCGGCCACTTAGCAGCACCGGCGGGCGGAGGAATACAAATCTCCGCCGATCCATGCGTATAATAGGCTTTGTAATGTATACAAAGCCTATTATACAGGCTGCCTCCTGCCCTTGTGGTCCCAGTGTCCGAGGGACCACCAGGGCAGGCTGCAGTCACCCTAGTCTGCACCCAAGCACCCTGATTCTCCTCCCCCTGCCCACCCCCCAGACCCCTGTTTGCACCCAATCACCCCCCTAATCACCCATCAATCACTCCCTGTCACTATCTGTTGACACTATTTTTTTTTTATTCCTTAAACTGCCCCCTGCTCCCTCCTGATCACCCCCCCCCACCACTCAGATTCTCCCTAGACCCCCCCCCCCCCCCTGTGTACTGTATGCCTCTATCCCCCTTGTAATAACCCACTGATCACCTGTCAATCACCCATCAATCACTCCCTGTCACTGCCACCCATCAATCAGCCCCTAACCTGCCCCTTGCGGGCAATCTGATCACCCACCCACACCAATAGATTGCCCGCAGATCCGACGTCAGATCACCTCCCAAGTGCATTGTTTACATCTGTTCTCTACCCTAAACACCCACTAATTACCCATCAATCACCCCCTGTCACTGCTACCCATCAGATTAGACCCCTATCTGCCCCTAGGGCACTCAATCACCCGCCCACACCTTCAGAACGCCCTCAGACCCCAGCCCTGATCACCTCGCCAGTGCATTGCTTGCATCTATTCCCCCCTCTAATCACACCTTGAGACACCCATCAATCACCTCCTGTCACCCCCTAGCACACCTACCCATCAGATCAGGCCCTAATTTGCCCCGTGTGGGCTCCTGATCACTCGGCCAAACCCTCAGATCCCCCTCAGACCCACTTCCGATCACCTCCCTAGTGCATTGATTGCATCTATTTTCCCCTCTAACCACCCCCTGAGACACCCATCAATCACCTCCTGTCACCCCCCTAGCACTCCTATCCATAAGATCAGGCCCAATACAACCTGTCATCTAAAAGGCCACCCTGCTTATGACCGGTTCCAAAAAATTCGCCCCCTCATAGACCACCTGTCATCAAAATTTGCAGATGCTTATACCCCTGAACAGTCATTTTGAGACATTTGGTTTCCAGACTACTCACGGTTTTGGGCCCGTAAAATGCCAGGGCGGTATAGGAACCCCACAAGTGACCCCATTTTAGAAAAAAGACACCCCAAGGTATTCTGTTAGGTGTATGACGAGTTCATAGAAGACTTTATTTTTTGTCAAAAGTTAGCGGAAATTGATTTTTGTTTTTTTTTTCACATAGTGTCATTTTTCACTAACTTGTGACAAAAAATAAAATCTATGAACTCGCCAAACACCTAACGGAATACCTTGGGGTGTCTTCTTTCTAAAATGGGGTCACTTTTGGGGTTCCTATACTGCCCTGGCATTTTAGGGGCCCTAAACCGTGAGGAGTAGTCTAGAAAACAAATGCCTCAAAATGACCTGTGAATAGGACGTTGGGCCCCTTAGCGCACCTAGGCTGCAAAAAAGTGTCACATGTGGTATCGCCGTACTCAGGAGAAGTAGTATAATGTGTTTTGGGATGTATTTTTACACATACCCATGCTGGGTGGGAGAAATCTCTCTGTAAATGGACAATTGTGTGTAAAAAAAAAAAATCAAACAATTGTCATTTACAGAGATCTTTCTCCCACCCAGCATGGGTATGTGTAAAAATACACCCCAAACCACATTATACTACTTCTCCTGAGTACGGCGGTACCACCTGTGGCACTTTTTTACACCCTAAGTATGCTAGGGGGCCCAAAGTCCAATGAGTACCTTTAGGATTTCACAGGTCATTTTGCGACATTTGGTTTCAAGACTACTCATGGTTTAGGGCCCTTAAAATGCCAGGGCAGTATAGGAACCCCACAAATGACCCCATTCTAGAAAGAAGACACCCAAAGGTATTCCGTTAGGAGTATGGTGAGTTCATAGAATTTATTTTTTGTCACAAGTTAGCGGAAAATGACACTTTGTGGAAAAAAAATTAAAATCAATTTCCGCTAACTTGTGACAAAAAATAAAATCTTCTATGAACTCACCATACTCCTAACGGAATACCTTTGGGTGTCTTCTTTCTAGAATGGGGTCATTAGTGGGGTTCCTATAATGCCTTGGCATTTTAGGGGCCCTAAACCGTGAGGAGTAGTCTTGAAACAAAAATGACCTTTGAAATCCTAAAGGTACTCATTGGACTTTGGGCCCCTTAGCGCAGTTAGGGTGCAAAAAAGTGCCACACATGTGGTATTGCCGTACTCGGGAGAAGTAGTATAATGTGTTTTGGGGTGTATTTTTACACATACCCATGCTGAGTGGGAGAAATATCTCTGTAAATGGACAATTGTGTGTAAAAAAAAATCAAACAATTGTCATTTACAGAGATATTTCTCCCACCCAGCATGGGTGTGTGTAAAAATACACCCCAAAACACATTATACTACTTCTCCTGAGTATGGCAATACCACGTGTGGCACTTTTTTGCAGCCTAACTGCGCTAAGGGGCCCAAAGTCCAATGAGCACCTTTAGGCTTTACAGGGGTGCTTACAAATTAGCACCCCCCAAAATGCGAGGACAGTAAACGCCCCACAAATGACCCCATTTTGGAAAGTAGACACTTCAAGGTATTCAGAGAGGGGCATGGTGAGTCCGTGGCAGATTTTCTTTTATTGTCACAAGTTAGCAGAAATGGAAACTTTTTTTTTTTTTTTTCCTTGTCACAAACTGTCATTTTCCGCTAACTTGTGACAAAAAAAATATCTTCTATGAACTCACTATGCCTCTGAGTGAATAATTTGGGATGTCTTCTTTCCAAAATGGGGTCATTTGGGGGGTATTTATACTATCCTGGAATTCTAGCCCCTCATGAAACATGACAGGTGGTCAGAGAAGTCGGAGATGCTACAAAATGGGAAAATTCACTTTTTGCACCATAGTTTGTAAACGCTATAACTTTTACCCAAACCAATAAATATAGGCTGAATGGGTTTTTTTTTTAATCAAAAACATGTTTTTCCACATTTTTCGTGCTACATGTATACAGAAATTTTACTTTATTTGAAAAATGTCAGCATAGAAAGTTAAAAAAATCATTTTTTTGACAAAATTCATGTCTTTTTTGATGAATATAATAAAAAGTAAAAATCGCAGCAGCAATCAAATGGCACCAAAAAAAAAGCTTTTAGTGACAAGAAAAGGAGCCAAAATTCATTTAGGTGGTAGGTTGTATGAGCGAGCAATAAACCGTGAAAGCTGCAGTGGTCTGAATGGAAAAAAAGGGTCTGGTCCTTAAGGGGGGTAAAGCCTACGGTCCTCAAGTGGTTAAGTCCAATTTGAAAAAAAAAATTTTGACTTGTTCCCAAGGAAACACAGAATCCATGCCGTTCATATCTGCGGGTCGTTCATAAGTCGGGTGTTTGTAAGTCAGGGACTACCTATATATGTTTCATTAGTGGCTATTACCATTTATGCTCTCATCTTATGTATGGACTCTTTTTGTACTTGGGCTTTGTCTATAGCACATACAACCGGTGGTTTGGCACTATTTATGCACAGACATTTTTATTCTCTACACATTTTTTCCAGTATAATGTATGCACTCTGCACTTTTAAAACGTGCTTGCTTATGCCATGTTGCACATTTGATTGTTTATAAACTGCGGCCTTATGAATAAATACTTGCCTTATATCTATTATTGAATAGGTTATGTATTTGTGGTGAGTTGTGTACTCATTATTGAATAGTACATTCTTTATATGGTGACTTATATAGAACATTGATCATGATTGTAAACACCCAGATCAGATTTCCTTTCCCTTTTTTTGTTTTTTTTCTGCTTTCATGGATTAGTTTAATAAAACCCCCTTTAATTTAAGTGCTTATGTTTGGACATTGATTTATTTAGATTAGTGGTTAGATTTTTCTTACTTTTCTATGATGTTAGTTTTGGTCTGTGACCATTGCCCCAAATTGTTTATACCCCAATATTTTGAGCACGCAACTTATTAGCATAATTTTACTACATTACTATAAACATAATAATTTTTGTTGTAACATTTCGCCAGATTTCCTAATAAAACATTGACATCTGATAGTAAAGTTTTGTACATGAAGAGCCGACACTGTACAGATGCATCACTAGCCTGCAGGCTAGCGACTTGTTCTGTTGCTATGCGAAAGGCCAGCAAAGCCACTCCTTATCGTCCCACGTCGCTCCATTTGTCCACTGAGGTGCAGGGAAGTTTCCTTCTTTTTTTACCGATGGCCCCATAGTTCTTGATGCTGCAGCATCTCAGCTCTCACAGAGCACTGTGCTATATGACAGAGAGGTGGGGAAGCGGTGGAGAGAGGCGGAAAAGGGGCATTTCTAGTCCCGGAGTGGGTGTTCTGCAGGAGAGCCTTTCCTGCAAAGGATGCCCCTTCACCTATTAAGATGCTGACAAGCTGCTTCTCAGCATTTACAGGGGAGGGGGGGGGGGGGCAGCACAGCAGTGGGAAGGGGGGAACAGAAAGCAGTACAGAGGACACAGTGATGTCATTGAGCAAGGAACATGCCTCTGTGTCCTTTTGTAATAGAACATCCACCTCGGGTACCACTTAAGGACCAGCTAACGCCCATAGGCGTCGGCAGGTCTTAAGTGGTTTCCCATGGAAACGGCCGCTCGATCGAGCGACCTTTCCATGTCAGTTCATGGCGGGTGTCTCTGTGAACAGCCGGAGAGCCGCCGATCGCGGCTCGCCGGCAAAATGTAAACCCGCGGGGAAGAAATCCCCGCTGTTTACATCATACGGCGCTGCTGCGCAGCAGTGCCGTAAGGCAGATCGGCCTCTGGCCGGGGATCGCCGGTGTATGATAGGCTGAAGGCTATTCTTCAATTCGCAGGACGGATATCCGTCCTGCGCAGCCCACGGAGGGAGAGGGAGGGATGGGAAGGCAGGGAGCGCCGAAAACGCTGCGGAGGGGGGCTTTGAAGAGTCCCCCCGCAAAGCGCAGCAAGCCGGCGGCGATCAGACCCCCCCCCCCCCCCAGCAGGACATGCCCCTAGTGGGGAAAAAAGGGGGTAAGTCTGATCGCCCTGGCTAAATCCTTACTCAATTCTCATATAGAGAGAAAAATTTGATAACTTATGTTTTCTGGAAAAATGTTTATACAAAGTTGATATCCATTCAAAAGCATATCAGAATCCCTTTTATTCGCCAAGTATGCCAATTATGTACCCGGAATAGTTTGTGGTACACATGGCTAATGCAGTAGAAACATTTAAAGACAGTTGACAGCATAAGAAATTATCATGATACAAGCATAGAAATGTGAAACATACAAGGCAGGCATAGAAATGTGAAACATACAAGGCAGGCATAGAAATGTGAAGAATACAAAGCATGCGTATGGTGAGGGTTTAAGTCCTGCACAGGAGTGCATGGTGGGCATCAGGAGGACGTAATGACGGCCAAGGGGCTTAAGTGCTTGCAGGCGGCTGACCTGTCCAGAGGGACTGGAGTTCAATAGGTGTAAAGCCTGGGGAAAGAAGGTGCTCCTGCGCCTGGTGGTTTTGGAAGGGATGGCTCTAAAGCGTCAGCCTTATCGAAGGTGCTTAAAAAAAAGGCTGCCAGGGGTGAGGGGTCGTGTGAAATCCAGGTGGCCCTCGTCCTCATTCTGGCAGTGTGGAGCAGAACTATGGAGTCTGAGTTGAGGCGTCTGAGTCAGAGCAATTTTGGGTACCTGGGGTCTGTTTGTCAGAGGTTTCATAAACTGAGGAGTCAGTCAGGAGTCTGAGTTGGTTGATTTTTGTACCAAATCCACAGTCCTGATAAGTATTAGACTAAGAAGTCGGAACCATTTTGGGTACCTGGAGTTGGAGTCGGTGGCTTCATAACCTGAGGAGTCGGAGTTTGAGTCGGATGATTTTTGCACCGACTCCACAGACCTGGTGTGGAGGAGGTCTAGATTAATCTGTGAAGTTTGATCTTATTGCTTGCAGTTGCCCCTGCCTATAAGATGAGGGAGGAGCAGAGGATTGATTTCACAGTTGCGGTGTAGAAGCTAGCAAGCAGGGATACCAAACTTTTTCTGTTTTTGCAAAAACAACCTCTGCTGCATCATCCATAGGTTCTATCAATCAATCCTATATCCGTGTCCCTACATCCCCCACACCTTTCTGAGAGGCATATTGGCAAATATACCCATCTTACCTTCAGACTTGTACTCTACTTGAAATAAATGAAATCTACCTTGTGAAAGCTTCACGGCTGGTTGAGTCCCAGTTCTTTGCATTCCTTCCACTGGTAAGAAAGTAATGTGACATTTGAAGTTGTGGATTCTCATAGGGGACTACAGGAGCTCTGGGGAATGTAAGGAACCCTGTTAATGGTAGGGTGGATGGGAAGGGTTTAAGGAAAAATTGGTGTTGGACTTTAAAGCTCAATATCCAATTGTCGTCAAGGCATCTCCTGTTGCTTTTTCCCAGGATGGCACTGCCCTTTTCCAACTAGGCCTTTGATGTGTGAACATAAAACAGCCTTGTTTAATCAAGTAAATTGCTGTTAAAATTGAAATCCAGCCAAACATTTTTTTTCATGAGGACAGAAGTCAGTTTCTTGGCTTTAAATCTGCGCTTTTGGCTAGAATGATTTCTGAATCGCTGCTCTAGAACAAGGATACAGATCAGGACATCAGATCAAAATCGAAATACCTGAACTGTACATTTACTCCAGGTTGGTGAACTACTAAGTGGTAATCTATAAAAAGATGGCATTTGTTTCAAAAGGTGTTGAAGTTGGCAGGCTCCATCATTCTGACATGACAGGTTTGCTTTAATGTTTAGGTTTTAATACCTGTGTTGAATTTGTATTACTATTTCTGCTAAATTCCCTTTCTTGCAGTGATGCTCAGAGCTTAACCTGGTCTGTTTAGGGTATATTTACTATGTATAATGGTATCATGGCACAATTAACCACTTAAGGACCAGGGGATTTTTGGCTGATCTGTGCTGCGTAGGCTCTCAAGTCCGCAGCACAGATCGGGATTGAGGCAGGGCGATCAGACTTCTCTCCCCCCCCCCTTTTTTCCCCACTGGGGGGGGGGGTCTGATCGCCGCCGCTCTGTGTGGCCGAGCACGGGGGGGCTCCTCAAAGCCCCCCTCCGCAGCGCTATTCCCTCTCCCTCTCCTGCTCAGAATGGGCAGTACAGGACGGCGATCCGTCCTGTACCGCCTCTATGGGCTCGTTTCCACTAGTGCGGCGTGTGGGTGGGCGGGCTATGCAATGCTATGGGAATCGCAGCCTCCGCCTCGAATTCTGTAGGGGGTTCCGGCCAAATCGCTACTGCAAGCGATTCGGCCGGCACGCGCAGTTATCCCCTATGGCAGAGTTTCCCCGTGCGATTTGCCTGCGGGGAAACTCTGCGGATTCGCGGCCGTTTCCAAAATAGTGGAAACGGGCCCTAATAGGCTTCAGCCTATCAGACAGCGGCGATCCCCGGCCAATGAGCAGCGCCGTAGGATGTAAACACAGGGTATTTCTTCCGAGTACATTTGAAATCGGCGCCGGTAGACTTGGGCGCAGGATACAGCGCTATATGGCTGATCCTGCTTCTGCACAAGTCCGGGCCGATTTAATTACTATTCCCCCTCCAGGCCGCCATGGATAGTGGGGGAATGAAATAATTCGGCTTCCAGCGATTGCTGGAGGCCGAATTATTGTGTTTTTTAAGCAACTTCGGCTCTGTCTTCTCACGGAGCCGACGTTACTCACAAGCGCCGCTATAGACTGATTCCCATTACAGTCTAAGGCGGCACTGGCTGCACCCAAATCTAGCAGCGCTGAAAAGCACTGCTCCGATTTCTTCCCCGCGTGTTTACATTTCACCTGCGAGCCGTGATCGGAGGCTCGCAGGCTGTTCACGGAGACACCCTCCGTGAACTGACATGGATGGCCGCTCGAACGAGCTGCCGTTTCCATGTAAATCCACAAACGACCAGCCGTCGCCTATCGGCGTTAGGCGGTCGTTATGTAGTTAAAACGTAAAATTTTCCCATTTGTTCAACCAAAACGATCGAAAAGAATGAAAATCAAAGAATCCAACTTTTTCTTCATATTCGATCATTTTTCTAGGACGTTCTGAAAAATTTACCGTTTGTGTATGGTACCTCGAAAAGAATTTTAAAAACTATCTGACCAAACTGAATTATTGCTCGAATTTCTCTGATCGCAAGAAAAATAAATACTTTGTATGGGCACCGTAACTCTGGTTACAGTTTTAATGACACTTGAGTATTGTCCATAGGAATACTCTAACAATGGCTTTCCCAGAGGTGAAGAAAGCCGTTCCTCTCCTAGTACAGTTCTTGGTGTCACTAGTGCATGGAAAACAAAGTACCCAAAACCACAAGAATTATAAGAGGCTAAAAGAGACCAAAAAGGCTTCTTGGAGGAGAAAAAAAAAGCAATGCTAAATAGAATTTTGCCTTTATAAAAACTAGGGTATTTGCGAGAATTCAGTTTTAAGTGAGCAACTGTGGTTTCCCAGGATGCATCACTCAACCATTTCAGCCGCGCGGACGTGAGCTTCACATCCGCGGTGGCAAGTGCTAGAGCCGCAAGGACACGCTAGTCACGTCACTGCAGTTTGGGGGTTTTGCAGGCGATCCTGCTGCGCTGCTGCTGTTAGCAGGGGGATTGACCGCACGGGACAAAAGTCCCCTGTGCCAGTCCGTACATGTCCTCTGTGAATAAACACTGTTCAAAAAAGTTTGTTCTGTAAATGGAGTCGCCCTGATTTCCGCCGCCCGATCGTTAAATTTATGAATGGAAACAGTTTCCATTCATAATCTCCCTGCCACCACTGTGATCGGAGGCTTCCGATGGAAGCCTACGTCACTTCCCTGGTTACAATGTAGTGATGCATTGTATCCCAATTAGCATACATTGTACGCTAATGGGATTTTTGCTCAGTAGGGACATCTTGTGGCCAAATAGTAAAACACACCTACTGACTTAGAGGAATAAAAATTATTTTTTATGTCAAGAGGACATATAATTAAATAATGGGCTAAAAATTAGTGATGGATGTAAAACTGAAAAAATGCACCTTTATTTCCAAATAAAATATTGTCACCATTCATTACACTGGTATAATTTTAATGTTGCAATAACCGGGATAAATGGCCAAATAAAATGTGTGGATTTTAATTATGGTAGCTTTAATTATTTTATACAATACAATACAATAACATTTCTATAGCGCTTTTTCTCCCATAGGATTTTAAAACTGTAATGGCTGAAAACTGAAAAATTAATACATTTTTCCATTTTTTTTTTATTCCCATTATAATGCATTTAGAATAAAATAATTCTTAGCATAATTTACCACCCAAAGAAAGCCTAATTGGTGGCAGAAAAAACAAGTTATTGAGGAATAAAAGGGAGAAGCACTGACAGAGGAAAACTCGTCCATAAGGTGAAAAATCCCCACGGGCTGAAATGTTTAATATATAAATCATCTCTTATGCCTCTGAAACCCAGGCACACTTATAAATATATCCTTATAAATGTTAGTTTCATAGTAAACCAATAGCATACAGCCATTTCAGACTTGTGCTCCTCCTTAGTGCATGGCATGGATTGATATAGCTCTATGGGATAAGGCTTGGATCAGTACTACAGAGTACCCAGATAGCTCATGATGATCCAGAACCATTAGTAGCCACTAGTGGTGCCTGGATAGTGTACTGGTTAGGAGCTCTGTCTCTGACACTAGAGACAAGGGTTCAAATATCTGCTCTTCCAGTTAAGTAATCCAGCACCTATTCAGTAAGGCTATTGAATATTTGGAAGTGGTGCATCATGGGAAACTACTCGTGCTCACTTAAATGCCTTCTGTTTTAAAAATACAAAGTGAGGGGACAACGCTCCAAAGTCAACAAAGACCTCATCTCAAATATAACTGAAGTTCTCTCCTTTCTTTACTCCATACAGAAGATGTTTTCACTAAATCTGATTAGGGAAGCCAGGACCTCTCTGAGGCTTCACACTGCTTTCTTTCCAAGATTAATTTTATGAAGCTAGTATTTTGTTTATTCCAAGTATCCATCAAAATACCAGTGTAGATCCGCAATAGCATGGAAAATGTCCTTGTCTAACACTATTCTTTTTCTGCCTTGTTCTTGAAATGTCTGTCAAATAATCATGTACTCTGACTCAGTAATATTGGATCAGTCCAAAGTTGCCTATTTCAGTTTTCATGATAAGTGTCTGCCTATGAAGAGTCCCTTGTGCTTAATGGTAGCTGGCCTTGATCGTACATTTCTGCCTTTTTCATAAGGAATGCAGCATATCCATCTTTTTGTTCTCATGAGAAATGTAACTGTGAGTACAACTTGCTGGATCAATGAGAACAAACTTTTTTGTCTGGAATCCTTACAAAATGGTTTATGCATGCTTGTAGTTCTTTGGGAATCTGACTACTTTTACACTTGTGCACACACAGTTATTTAACACACAAAACCATGACGTTCCTCACATAACATTACTTTTTTTTGCATCTGTATACCTTCAGACCAAATTGATTTCAGTGCATAACCAGTTCGCATTCAGTCGTTTTTCGCTTCATGCATCCGAACAATGTTCACCTCCCATTCATTAGCCTATAACTTTATTACTACTTATCACAATGAACTGATCTATATCTTGTTTTTTCCGCCACCAATTAGGCTTTCTTTGGGGGGTACATTTTACTAAGAGCCACTTTACTGTAAATGCATTTTAAAAGGAAGAATAAGAAGAAAACGGAAACAAATCATTATTTCTCACCTTTCGGCAATTATAGTTTTAAAATAATACATGCCTCCATAATTAAAACCCACGTATTGTATATGCCCATTTGTCCCGTTTATTACACCATTTAAATTATGTCCCTATCACAATGTATGGCGACAATATTTTATTTGGAAATAAAAGTGCATTTTTTCCGTTTTGCATTCATCACTATTTACAAGCTTATAATAAAAAAAAAAAGAAATATTTCATCTTTACATAGATATTTAATAAGTTTAGACCCTTAGGTAAATATTTGTGTTTTGTTTTTTTTTTTAATTGTAATGTTTTTTGTTTTTTTTAATTAAACATTTTATGTGGGTATTTTTGGGAGGGTGGGATTGAAATTGTATTTTTTTTGTAAATATATGTGTATTTTTATTTTTATTTAACATTTAGATGTAGTTTACTTTTTGGCCACAAGATGGCAGCCATGAGTTGTTTACAGTGACGTCACTCTAAGCGTACCACGTACGCTTAGAGCGACATAGGAAGCAGAAAAAGCGTAGCTTCCGAGAGAAGCTGTCGCTTTTTCTGCGGGGGAGAGGAATCAGTGATCGGGCACCGTTGCCCGATTCACTGATTCACTGGCTAACAAACCGCCGGCCGCGCGCGATCGGCCGCGTGGACGCGCAGGAGCGCACATGGCTTCCTGGACGTGAGTTTCACGTCCAGCAATGTCAAATAGTTAATAAACTAGGTACTGCTTCATGTGAATTCTATATTTGAAGATTAGCAGCCCCAATGAAAAAAAGTGTCAATCATCTTAAGATTAGAGTGGCCTGGTTATTACTAGGCCAGGTTTGAGTTAAAGGAAGCAGAGTTGAGAAATGAGGAGAAATGGCTATCCTGCTGATCCGCTGCCTCTGATGCTTTTAGCCATAGACCCTGAACAAGTATGTAGATCAGATGTTTGACTGAAAAATGACAAAATTATGTGCATGCTTGTTTAGGTGTGTGATTTTGCACTACGGACCATAGAGATCGGCAAACTTTATATGTCTGTGACCTTAGGTTCCTTTTAAGAGAAAGTATGTGGTGAGGGGTAGAAATAGATTAGGAGAGGCTAGGTTTAGCCATTGTTTGAAAGTGGACCCATATTAAAAATACAAGATTTCAGAAATAAAATCTATTTTCTAATTTATAATAACTAGCAGCCTTTTTTCAGCTGCATGATGACAAATATAAAATATTTTACATTTATTGGAGGAACCCCTCCCTTTCATATCGCCAGGACAGAATCCGGCAGACTGGTGGAGATAAAAAACAAACGAAACACAGGCTGCTACTGATGATGTCACAGGGGAGGTGATCTCAGCTTGTGTGAGATTTCACATAGAGGACGCCCCTGTGAGGAAGGGTAGCTGATGACAAACGCACTCATGATCTAAAACCTCCTATTAAGCTCAGAAGTAATGGCTGCCACCTGTATAACTCTAGTTATGAAAAGAGAAAGGTGAAAAGCATGCACTGAAATGCTCATAGGCTTGAAGGAGTGTTTATCTTTGTATGTGTCAGTGGTGCAACTAAATATTCTGAATTTAAAAAATGTTTGGTTTGGGTCCGCTTTAAAGGGTGAATTTAGGTTTAGGCTTGGATGGAATTTCTGGGTTAATGTTGGGCACCAGGTAGGAACAGGATTGACTTAGTTACGTGGAGAAAAGTAGCTCGGCACTTGGCAAAGGGGAGGGGCTTAAGTCCTCACACATAAGGCAAAATGTACAAGAAAAAAACCTATCCATTAGCAGTGGTGGCATCAGATGCGGCAGAGGATGTGCTGCCGGCAAACTAGCAGAAGAAACACTTGTTAAAATTGTACACAAAGCGAAGCAGCCCGGACACTGTGCTCATAAATGCCTTTTAATCTGTGCATAACAGCATGCAGCCATCACAAAAAAGTCCATTATGATGATAAACCAAATCTGGTAGGGTGTTTTGCTTCTGGTGGGAAAGAGAGAGGTGACCAGGGAAAAGTAGGATGGCACAACCGTTTCGCGCTAGTGCAGCGTTTGCTCACGTGCTGGTTCCTGGGCCTAATTTTGTCAAACTTGGGAGGCGCGCCCCTTTGCTAATAGCATTTCTATAAGGAAGCACCATGTTAACTGCTCTTATCCAGTATGAGCAGGAGGGGACTGGGTAGCCATAGGGTTAACAATTACACTGTACAAGGCCGAGATCAACTACTTAGATCAGAGTTCCCCAACCCTGTCCTCAAGGCCCGCCAACAGTACTTGTTTTGCAGAAAACCACAAACATCCACAGGTGAGGTAATTAGTGTCTCAGCAGAGCTCATAAACTACCTGTGTGGATTTCCACAAAACATGCACTGTTGTTGGGCCTTGAGGATAGGGTTGGGGAACACTGACTCAAGGTGGGTACACACGTCAGAAAAGTCTTTGGAAAATGAAAGATCACAGACCAATTTTACCCCCTTTCATGTAGTATGAGAGCCATACTGTACACAGTGTGTATGTATATATATATATATATATATATATATATATATATATATATATATGCGAAAGTTTGGACGTTATTAATCGTCACGATTTTCCTGTATAAATCGTTGGTTGTTACGATAAAAAATGTCAGTTAAATATATCATGTAGGAGACGCACACAGTGATATTTGAAAAGTGAAATTAAGTTTATTGGATTTACAGAAAGTGCGCAATATTTGTTTAAACAAAATTACCGTATATACTGGCGTATAAGACCACTTTTTAACCCTTAAAAATATTCTGAAAAGTTGGGGGTCGTCTTATACGCCGAGAGTCAGTCCAGTCCTTATACAGCGAGCGTTCAGGTCCAGAGAGTTCAGTAGGGTGCCAGGCAGAGTTGTATTTACCTATGGTTCAGTCATCCGGTTAATAGATCCCACTCTCCATTTAACAGCTTCTTACGAGCAGCCGCTCGTGCGGGTAGCAATGCCGTTTCCGGGGTCACCTGACTGGTGAC